>NC_060967.1:0-300000 GCF_910589235.1 Vespa crabro
AACCTCGCACCTGACGCAACCCTGACGCAACCCTGACGCAACCCTGACGCAACCCAACCCTGACGCAACCCTGACGCAACCCTGACGCAACCCTGACGCAACCCTGACGCAACCCTGACGCAACCCTGACGCAACCCTGACGCAACCCTGACGCAACCCTGACGCAACCCTGACGCAACCCTGACGCAACCCTGACGCAACCCTGACGCAACCCTGACGCAACCCTGACGCAACCCTGACGCAACCCTGACGCAACCCTGACGCAACCCTGACGCAACCCTGACGCAACCCTGACGCAACCCTGACGCAACCCTGACGCAACCCTGACGCAACCCTGACGCAACCCTGACGCAACCCTGACGCAACCCTGACGCAACCCTGACGCAACCCTGACGCAACCCTGACGCAACCCTGACGCAACCCTGACGCAACCCTGACGCAACCCTGACGCAACCCTGACGCAACCCTGACGCAACCCTGACGCAACCCTGACGCAACCCTGACGCAACCCTGACGCAACCCTGACGCAACCCTGACGCAACCCTGACGCAACCCTGACGCAACCCTGACGCAACCCTGACGCAACCCTGACGCAACCCTGACGCAACCCTGACGCAACCCTGACGCAACCCTGACGCAACCCTGACGCAACCCTGACGCAACCCTGACGCAACCCTGACGCAACCCTGACGCAACCCTGACGCAACCCTGACGCAACCCTGACGCAACCCTGACGCAACCCTGACGCAACCCTGACGCAACCCTGACGCAACCCTGACGCAACCCTGACGCAACCCTGACGCAACCCTGACGCAACCCTGACGCAACCCTGACGCAACCCTGACGCAACCCTGACGCAACCCTGACGCAACCCTGACGCAACCCTGACGCAACCCTGACGCAACCCTGACGCAACCCTGACGCAACCCTGACGCAACCCTGACGCAACCCTGACGCAACCCTGACGCAACCCTGACGCAACCCTGACGCAACCCTGACGCAACCCTGACGCAACCCTGACGCAACCCTGACGCAACCCTGACGCAACCCTGACGCAACCCTGACGCAACCCTGACGCAACCCTGACGCAACCCTGACGCAACCCTGACGCAACCCTGACGCAACCCTGACGCAACCCTGACGCAACCCTGACGCAACCCTGACGCAACCCTGACGCAACCCTGACGCAACCCTGACGCAACCCTGACGCAACCCTGACGCAACCCTGACGCAACCCTGACGCAACCCTGACGCAACCCTGACGCAACCCTGACGCAACCCTGACGCAACCCTGACGCAACCCTGACGCAACCCTGACGCAACCCTGACGCAACCCTGACGCAACCCTGACGCAACCCTGACGCAACCCTGACGCAACCCTGACGCAACCCTGACGCAACCCTGACGCAACCCTGACGCAACCCTGACGCAACCCTGACGCAACCCTGACGCAACCCTGACGCAACCCTGACGCAACCCTGACGCAACCCTGACGCAACCCTGACGCAACCCTGACGCAACCCTGACGCAACCCTGACGCAACCCTGACGCAACCCTGACGCAACCCTGACGCAACCCTGACGCAACCCTGACGCAACCCTGACGCAACCCTGACGCAACCCTGACGCAACCCTGACGCAACCCTGACGCAACCCTGACGCAACCCTGACGCAACCCTGACGCAACCCTGACGCAACCCTGACGCAACCCTGACGCAACCCTGACGCAACCCTGACGCAACCCTGACGCAACCCTGACGCAACCCTGACGCAACCCTGACGCAACCCTGACGCAACCCTGACGCAACCCTGACGCAACCCTGACGCAACCCTGACGCAACCCTGACGCAACCCTGACGCAACCCTGACGCAACCCTGACGCAACCCTGACGCAACCCTGACGCAACCCTGACGCAACCCTGACGCAACCCTGACGCAACCCTGACGCAACCCTGACGCAACCCTGACGCAACCCTGACGCAACCCTGACGCAACCCTGACGCAACCCTGACGCAACCCTGACGCAACCCTGACGCAACCCTGACGCAACCCTGACGCAACCCTGACGCAACCCTGACGCAACCCTGACGCAACCCTGACGCAACCCTGACGCAACCCTGACGCAACCCTGACGCAACCCTGACGCAACCCTGACGCAACCCTGACGCAACCCTGACGCAACCCTGACGCAACCCTGACGCAACCCTGACGCAACCCTGACGCAACCCTGACGCAACCCTGACGCAACCCTGACGCAACCCTGACGCAACCCTTTTTTTTTTTTTTTTTTTTTTTTTTGTTTCGTCAGGAGGAAAAACCTTCATAGGCCCCCCGAGCCCGATACTCAGGGGAGTGTCGGATTCGATCCGCCTGGGATTGCTCCCAGGGACGGATCGCCTACCGACTAAAAAACCTCCCGATTCCTATTACTACCATGCAGAGGAGAGAGGGGGAGTGGGCGGAATTACGCGTGTGCGTATTACAAATTCACCCAGTACCCCTCCTCGGTGAGCCAGGCCGGCATTCGCCTTGCTCGCATCCATTCACTCATCCACACTCATCCTACTACGGCGCACTCAACAGGGACCGACGAGTCCCTGGAGACGCAATTACTCCCTAACTATATACATATTGGCCTGATCCTCACCCCATGGTGCTCTGATCAGGCCCATTCATATCCTTACGTCTATGTCGGGGCGACGCTTCAGTCAGGCGCCGCCTGAGCCACTCGGAGCCTTGCCCGAGGTGGTCGCAATGGAGCTACTCTCCTATGCGGCCTATCGTTCGCACTCCCGTCATCACGCACTTCCGCACGCTCACATACACGCCCTTTTCGCGCCCGTTCTCTGCGCCTTTCAGCGTCCTCTTTGGCACGCATAACCCGTCCAGCGAAGGTTCGAAAGGCAGCCCATCCACCCGGGACCGTCAGAGAGGCCCTGACAATCGCGGGAAGGGATAGCTGCCCTCCCCCCATCGCATTCACCAACTCAATCCTGTCATCCGTCCACGCTGGGCAGTCGACCAGGGTGTGCTCCGCCGTATCTTCACTCTCTCCGCAGTGGAAGCACTGCGGGGTGGGGATCTTCCTAATATTAAAAAGGTACGCTGCGAAACAGCCATGGCCGGTCATCAGCTGCGTGGTATGAAATGTCGTTCTTATACAGAACGGCCTTTCAATCCACTCAGCCAACCATTCGGCAACAGCCGTCCGCACGCGTTCTCCCGTTGTCGCCGGGGACTCAAGAAGCTCAATCTCCTCAGCCCTCCATGCCTCTACTGCCCTCCTTCTGGCAAGAGCGCCCAATACCGCCTTAGCACGCGGGGAAACAGGTTCCTCCGCGTCTCTAATAGCCGCATACGTCTCCGCCAGTCGGGGTGCCAGATGCTTAAGAGGAATAATCCCCGCAATCATCATAGACGCATGGAAGGAGACCGTCCGGTATGCACAGCACACCCGGATCGCCACCTTCCTCTGGAGGCTCCGAATAGCCCGCCCGATTCTCGCGTCTTCGGCGACAGCGCGCCACCACACCGGCGCCCCATAAAGGAGCACCGAGTGGATCACGCTGCCGTATAGCCGTCGCCTATTCTCCCCCGGTCCATGGAGGTTCGGAAGGAGCCTCCTAAGGGACCGAAGAATTCCCTCCGCTTTAGGGATTAGGGCCTCGAAGTGGGGCCTGAACGACATTCTGGAGTCTATAATTATTCCCAGGTACTTTACCCTGGTCTTAACTTCTACGGAAACCCCTCTAAGGCAAATCTTAGGGGGCGGGACATTCCTGCGTCTACGGAGGGCAGAGGCAGGGAAGGCCATGGCCTCCGTCTTTTGCGGTGCCACTTTAAGACCCAATCCCTCAATTTCCTTGACTATTACGTCAAGGTCCCGTTCGGCGTTCATGATGGCCTGTGACAGGTCCCATCCCGATGACAGCAGGGCCGTGTCGTCCGCATAGCAGACAACACGGGAGCCTCCTGGCATCGGGGTTCGGAGGACACTGTCATAGGCAATGTTCCACAGCGTAGGGCCCAGGACGGATCCCTGTGGTACTCCACAGTACACGTGTCTTTCCACCTCGCAGCCATGTCTGTCCTTGTATACTATGGCGCGATTGTCCAGGTAGCTCCTGATGATATTCACCAGGTAGCATGGAAAGTTCTCACGCTCCATCGCCCTCACAATAACCGCCCACGGTAGGGAGTTGAAGGCATTCGAGATATCCAGACTCACCAGTATGACGACATTCCTGTCTCGCGTCGATGCCTCCACGAAGTTTTTCACCTCGAGGATGGCATCCACGGTTGATCTTCCCGTCCTAAACCCATACTGTGATGGCGCCAGGGTTCGAGTCTCCTCTAGGTAGCTGTTGATCCGACCAACGACTACCCGCTCGAATAGTTTCCCCAGTTCGCCAATCACGCATATGGGTCTATATGACCCTGGTGAGTCCGGGGGCGCGTCCCTATTCTTCCTGATAAGGACGAGCCTCGCTATCTTCCACGGTGTCGGGAACCTTCCTGCCGACAAGCATGCAGAGAAGCACCGCGCCAACCCTTTCCCACAGTGTGTCGACGCAGCACGCACAACCACACCCGGTATTCCATCCAGTCCAGGAGCCTTTCTTCCTGTTCCTTTCCTGGCGGCAGCCAAGACCTCCTCCACAGAGATAACCACCTCTGAGGGTGCGGGATCCTGTGGCTCATCAATTCCCGGTCCTCCTGGGAATAACTCGGAGAGGATATTCTCCAGTACTTCAACCTCTAGGGTTTCAGTTACTGGTGGGGCATAAGGTCTCAGCTTCCCTAATACCAGTTTATAGGGTCTGCCCCATGGGTCATCCTCTATGGAGTCCAGCAGGTCCCTCCAAGAGTTCTTCTTGGCTTCCCTGATCGCCTTAGTTAGTGCCCTCCTCGCGTCTCTTCGAGCGTCCAGACACTGCACTATTTCGTCACTGTTCTTCTTCTTCCTGGCTCTAGACAGTTTCCTTACGGTGGCCGTCGCAGCGGCCCTCAGGTTCGTTAGTTCGTCCGACCACCAGTAAGTACACTTCTTAACGCGGGTTTGCCCCCTCACCCGGGGCATGGCCATGTCGCATGCTTCTTCCATTGTGGACTGTGCCCACTTCACCATCTTGTCCACACAGTCCACTCCGGTCATACTCCCTCCGTGCATGTTTCCACCTGTCCACTCTCCTGAGATGAGTGCTGCAGCAAGGTAGTCCTCATCCAAAGCGTTAACCTTCCATCGAAGGCGCTTTTTATCTCGTGGACGAGAATTTCGGACCCCTGCGGCCTCGTGCCTATATCTATATCTTACATATAGGTGGTCCGAAAGGGACTCAGCCTCTTCCACTCTCCAGTCCGAGAGGCGGACGCCGGCCGCCGGCGTGCCCCACGTTAGATCTATAACGCTCGATCCTTGCGGACGAACGCACGTGGGACAGCCAGCCCGGCTCAGCAGATCCAGGTTCACTCTGTTGGCCCAGATGCATAGCAACTCACCTCTACGGTTGCTCCTACCCTCTGGGTCCCATCTGCTGGACCGGGCATTAAAATCGCCAGCCACCAGCGCTGGGAGAGCGGGGAATGTTCCTAGGAGCTCTTCGAGCTCATCAAGGAGTCTACCAAACATCGTGATGTTCTCGCTGGGAGGAAAGTACACTGAAACTACCAGCGAGTCCCCCCATTTAATGGCTACGTAAAAGAAACCCCGACGCACCAGGCTGCAGGGTCTTCTACTCTCGCCCACGAGCACCGCGGAAAGTGCGGTCCCTCCCAGTGATGAGAACCATCTCTCATCCCTCGGAGGAACCCACCATGGTTCCGCAATGACCGCGAGCTCCACACTGTCCTCACGCATACGCTGTGCCAGCAGGTCCTGTGCACGGCGTGCGTGGTTCAGGTTCACTTGTATTACAGCGGAGGCCATTGTCTATAGATCCTCCACTGTAACTACCTCTACTGAGGTGCCTGGAACACTTTGTTCCACCTCCATCTCGTCATCCACCTGTCTCTTCTCGGTCGCTTTACCGTTTTTCACGCGGCACTTGTCAGCGATCTTGTTCGACTCTTCCCGCGTTCTTGTTTCTTCAGGGCAGACGTCTGGTGCCCCTGCGTACACCTTGTCCACCCATTTCCTGGGAGGCACTACCGGGCACTCCCAAGAACCGGCACGGTGGTTGGTCGGCTTCCGGCCGGCATCTGTACAGACAGGGCACGATGCCCTGTCCGTACACGTTTTGGCTATGTGTCCCGTTTTCCCGCAGACGTAACAGACGTCTGTCCTGGATTTTTCAGTCGGGCACATCGCCGCAATATGTCCTCGAGCGAGGCATCGATGGCATCTGAGGGGGGGCTGTCTAATCTCGCGCACCCTCACCGTCGAAATCCCTATCTGTAATTTGCCCTTATCCAGGGCCGCACGCGTGATAGGCACAGGCGCGGAGACGATGGCCTCGCCTAGTCTACCCCTGCCAATTCTTATGTCCCCTATCTTGATCAGGTTGGGGTCCGTTCCGGATTTTATTTCCAGAAGCGCGTTCCTGATGATGGTCCTGTTTGCCCACCCATCCAGGCCCACCAGTTTTATGGTGCTCGTGCGCACGGGGCGAGTAATTTTCGCTCCCGGGACAGCATTCCTAATGGCCTCCGCCATTCGGTCAGCCTTCTCATTCGCACCTTTGCCTCGTATCTTCCAGATGAAGGCGCCTGTGAGGCCTCTCTTACAGGGCAGATTGGTGATCCCCAGGTCCTTCAAGTTGACCGCGTTTACCGCCCGGCCAAGCGCATCCCTGTATGACATCTCCTCGGTGCAGGACAGGGAAACAGCCGCAACTTCTCTTTCTCTCTGCCTTCTCCTTTTCCTACGTTGCGCGCCACTCTCCTTTTTCTTTCCCTTCTTGGGGGCCACTTGTCCCCGCAAGGGTTGAGGGTCATTGCCTTCCTTTCTTAGTACAGCTCGGGGGGGTGGTGGGTTCGCCTCCCTCCTCTGGGCCCGTCTCTCCTTTCGGCCAAGTACCTGCACAAAGTCGCCCTGCGGGGTTAGTGTCCTAGCTACACTTACCTGATTCGCAGGAGGACGCGTGGATACAGCACGGACTGTAGGGCCTTTATGTGTCCCGCCAGCTCCATTGGCTGATCCACTCGCTGTCTGCTGCCGTTGCTGTTGCTGCTGCTGCTGTTGCCGCTGCTGCTGCTCTCGCTGCTGCTGCTGTTGTTGTTGCGGATGCTGTCGCAGCTGTTGCTGCTGTTGTTGCGGCTGCTGCGGGTGTTGCTGATTACAGCGAAACGCCTCCGTCATCAGCTTGATCGACTCAATCAGCTGCTGAACCTCCGGAGTCGTTGATTCGCTCCTCGTAGCAACTGGTCTTGGTTCCTTCGCCCTCTCCTTCTTAAGGAGGGCAAGTTCCTCTGCCATCTCCTTGTTCCGCAGTCCCATGACCCTCAGTTCAGCCTTCAGCTGCACCATTGCCTCCTGTACTGACGGAGAGTCCCCATCTCCTGACTTAAATCTGTCCTGTAGTGTTTGGTGGATCTTCACTACGTAGCTATTGGAGTTCTTCATCTTCCCCGAGACAGATCCCTTGATATTGCCGCACTTCCTCCTCTCGGCGTCACTTATCTGGATATGCCTCGTTGCTATCTCCAATAGCCTGCATGTTTCCACCTGAGGTAGTTGGGCCACTGTCGGGAATTCCGAACTCCACCCAACCACGTCAGCTCCTGTCTCCTCTTCTTCAGAGGAGTAGGTTATAGGCTTCGTCCGCTTACTCCTCCCAAAGCAAATAGGAGACCTCTGTCCGGAAAGCCGCACCCTGTATTTGGCCCTGGCAACCTTTTGCCATTCCTCCAAATTTTCCTCCTCAGGCCTTGAACTTCCTGGCATGTTAGATACACCACAGGCCAGGTCGCCTACCTGTGATGCCCTTCCTGACGCAGAAACCAGAGCTGGGGCCAGGTTGCCTACCCCGAGCTCCTGGCAGTCGTTGGATGACGACGGAGGGTGGCCTGCCATATCACCACCTAGCACCGCCGTGGCATGGGTATCCCTCCCACGCCCGCTGATTACTCTACCTGAAGAACTCATCATGTTATTGATTAATGGTTGGGAGCCAGGCTCCCCATTGGAAAGGAAAGGAAAAGAAGAATGCTAGAGAGAGAGAGAGAAAGAGTAGGAAAGATATGATAGGACAGCAAAAAGAGAGGAATAGCCATACAAGAGCATTTACACATCATACATACCATCCCTTTTAGTCGCCTCTTACGACAAGCAGGGAATACTGTGGGAGTATTCTACTGCCCCCTACTTACAGGGGGTGTTCCCCCTACCCACAGGGGAAACCCTGACGCAACCCTGACGCAACCCTGACGCAACCCTGACGCAACCCTGACGCAACCCTGACGCAACCCTGACGCAACCCTGACGCAACCCTGACGCAACCCTGACGCAACCCTGACGCAACCCTGACGCAACCCTGACGCAACCCTGACGCAACCCTGACGCAACCCTGACGCAACCCTGACGCAACCCTGACGCAACCCTGACGCAACCCTGACGCAACCCTGACGCAACCCTGACGCAACCCTGACGCAACCCTGACGCAACCCTGACGCAACCCTGACGCAACCCTGACGCAACCCTGACGCAACCCTGACGCAACCCTGACGCAACCCTGACGCAACCCTGACGCAACCAGAAAAAACTACGGAGGTAACCAGTCACAACTCCGGAAGGAACCAGAAGAAACTATGAAGGTAACCAGTCACAACTCCGGAAGGAACCAGAAAAAACTACGGAGGTAACCAGTCACAACTCCGGAAGGAACCAGAAAAAACTACGGAGGTAACCAGTCATAACTCCGGAAGGAACCTGAAAAAACTACGGAGGTAACCAGTCACAACTACGGAAGGAACCAGAAAAAACTACGGAGGTAACCAGTCACTACTACGGAAGGAACCAGAAAAAACTACGGAGGTAACCAGTCACAACTACGGAAGGAACCAGAAAAAACTACGGAGGTAACCAGTCACAACTCCGGAAGGAACCAGAAAAAACTACGGAGGTAACCAGTCACAACTCCGGAGGGAACCAGAAAAAACTACGGAGGTAACCAGTCACAACGCCGGAAGGAACCAGAAAAAACTACGGAGGTAACCAGTCACAACGCCGGAAGGAACCAGAAAAAACGACGGAGGTAACCAGTCACAACTCCGGAAGGAACCAGAAAAACTACGGAGGTAACCAGTCACAACTCCGGAAGGAACCAGAAAAACTACGGAGGTTACCAGTCACAACTCCAAAAGGAACCAGAAAAAACTACGGAGGTAACCAGTCACAACTCCGGAAGGAACCAGAAAAAACTACGGAGGTAACCAGTCACAACTCCGAAAGGGAACAGTAAAAAAAAAAAAAAAAAAAAAAAAGAAGAAAAAAATAAAAAAAAACTACGGACGTAACCAGGCACAACTCTGGAAGCAACCAGGAAAAAGAAACTACGGACGTATCCAGTCACAACTCCGGAAGGAACCTGGAAAAAAGAAGGAAAAAAAACCACGGACGTAGGCAGTCACAACTCCGGGAGGAACCAGGAAAAAAAAGAGAAAGAATAAATAAAAAAACTACGGACTTAGCCAGTCACAACTCCGGAAGAAACCAGGAAAAAGAGGAAGAATAAATAAAAAAAACTATGAACGTAACCAGGCACAACTCCGGAAGGAACAAGAAAAAAAAGAAAATGAAAACTACGCACGTAGCCAGTCAAAACTGCGGAAGGAACCAGAAAAAGAAAAAGGCAAAAGAACTACGAACGTAGCCAGTCACAACTCCGGAAGGAACCAGAAAAAGAAAAAGGAAAAAAAACCACGAACGTAGGCAGTCACAACTCCGGGAGGAACCAGGAAAAAAAAGAGAAAAAATAAATAAAAAGAACTATCAACGTAACCAGGCACAACTCCGGAAGGAACCAGAAAGAAAAGAAAATGAAAACTACGCACGTAGCCAGACAAAACTGCGGAAGGAACCAGGAAAAAAAAAGAAAAAAAAACCACGAACTTTACCAAACACAAATCCGGAAAGAACCAGGAAAAAAAAGAACAAAAAACTACGGAGGTAGCCAGTCACAACTCCGGAAGGGAACAGTAAAAAAAAAGAAGAAAAAAATAAAAAAAACTACGGACGTAACCAGGCACAACTCTGGAAGCAACCAGGAAGAAGAAACTACGGATGTATCCAGTCACAACTCCGGAAGGAACCTGGAAAAAAGAAGGAAAAAAACCACGGACGTAGGCAGTCACAACTCCGGGAGGAACCAGGAAAAAAAAGAGAAAGAATAAATAAAAAAACTACGGACTTAGCCAGTCACAACTCCGGAAGCAACCAGGAAAGAAATAAATAAATAAAAAAACTATGGACGTAACCAGGCACAATTCCAGCAGAAACCACGAAAAAAAATGGAAAAAAAAACTACAGACGTAGCCAGTCACAGCTCCGGAAGAAACCAGGAAAAAGAGGAAGAATAAATAAAAAAAACTATGAACGTAACCAGGCACAACTCCGGAAGGAACAAGAAAAAAAAGAAAATGAAAACTACGCACGCAGCCAGTCAATACTGCGGAAGGAACCAGGAAAAAAAAGGAAAAAAAAACCACGAACGTAACCAAACACAAATCCGGAAAGAAACAGGAAAAAAAAGAACAAAAAACTACGGACGTAGCCAGTCACAACTCCGGAAGGGAACAGTAAAAAAAAGAAGAAAAAAATAAAAAAAACTACGGACGTGACCAGGCACAAGTCTGGAAACAACCAGGAAAAAAAAACTACGGACTTAGCCAGTCACAACTCCGGAAGGAACCAGGAAAGAAATAAATAAATAAAAAAACTATGGACGTAACCAGGCACAACTCCAGCAGAAACAACGAAAAAAAATTGGAAAAAAAAACTACGGACGTAGCCAGTCACAGTTACGGAAGAAACCAGAAAAAAAGAGGAAAAATAAATAAAAAAAACTATGAACATAACCAGGCACAACTCGGGAAGGAAGCAGAAAAAAAAGGAAATGAAAACTACGCACGTAGCCAGTCAAGACTGCGGAAGGAACCAGGAAAAAAAAAGAAAAAAAAACCACAAACGTAACCAAACACAAATCCGGAAAGAACCAGGAAAAAAAAGAACAAAAAACTACGGACTTAGCCAGTCACAACTCCGGTAGGAACCTGGAAAAATGAAGGAAAAAAACCACGGACGTAGGCAGTCACAACTCCGGGAGGAACCAGGAAAAAAAAGAGAAAAAATAAATAAAAAAACTACGGACTTAGCCAGTCACAACTCCGGAAGGAACCAGGAAAGAAATAAATAAATAAAAAAATTATGGACGTAACCAGGCACAACTCCGAAAGGAACCAGTAAAAGAAAATAAATAAAAAAAACTGCGCACATAGCCAGTCACAACACCGGAAGAAACCTGGAAAAAAATAAATAAATAAAAAAACTATGGACGTAACCAGGCACAACTCCAGCAGAAACCAAGAAAAAAAATGGAAAAAAAAACTACAGACGTAGCCAGTCACAGTTACGGAAGAAACCAGGAAAAAAGAGGAAAAATAAATAAAAAAAACTATGAACATAACCAGGCACAACTCCGGAAGGAAGCAGAAAAAAAAGGAAATGAAAACTACGCACGTAGCCAGTCAACACTGCGGAAGGAACCAGGAAAAAAAAAGAAAAAAAAACCACAAACGTAACCAAACACAAATCCGGAAAGAACCAGAAAAAAAAGAACAAAAAACTACGGACTTAGCCAGTCACAACTCCGGAAGGAACCTGGAAAAATGAAGGAAAAAAACCACGGACGTAGGCAGTCACAACTCCGGGAGGAACCAGGAAAAAAAAGAGAAAAAATAAATAAAAAAACTACGGACTTAGCCAGTCACAACTCCGGAAGGAACCAGGAAAGAAATAAATAAATAAAAAAATTATGGACGTAACCAGGCACAACTCCGAAAGGAACCAGTAAAAGAAAATAAATAAAAAAAACTGCGGACATAGCCAGTCACAACACCGGAAGAAACCTGGAAAAAAATAAATAAATAAAAAAACTATGGACGTAACCAGGCACAACTCCAGCAGAAACCACGAAAAAAAATGGAAAAAAAAACTACAGACGTAGCCAGCCACAGCTCCGGAAGAAACCAGGAAAAAAGAGGAAAAATAAATAAAAAAAACTATGAACGTAACCAGGCACAACTCCGGAAGGAACCAGAAAAAAAAGAAAATGTAAACTACGCACGTAGCCAGTCAAAACTGCGGAAGGAACCAGGAAAAAAAAAGAAAAAAAAACCAAGAACGTAACCAAACACAAATCCGGAAAGAACCAGAAAGAAAAGAACAAAAAACTACGGACTTAGCCAGTCACAACTCCGGAAGGAACCTGGAAAAATGAAGGAAAAAAACCACGGACGTAGGCAGTCACAACTCCGGGAGGAACCAGGAAAAAAAAGAGAAAAAATAAATAAAAAAACTACGGACTTAGCCAGTCACAACTCCGGAAGGAACCAGGAAAGAAATAAATAAATAAAAAAATTATGGACGTAACCAGGCACAACTCCGAAAGGAACCAGTAAAAGAAAATAAATAAAAAAAACTGCGGACATAGCCAGTCACAACACCGGAAGAAACCTGGAAAAAAATAAATAAATAAAAAAACTATGGACGTAACCAGGCACAACTCCAGCAGAAACCACGAAAAAAAATGGAAAAAAAAACTACAGACGTAGCCAGCCACAGCTCCGGAAGAAACCAGGAAAAAAGAGGAAAAATAAATAAAAAAAACTATGAACGTAACCAGGCACAACTCCGGAAGGAACCAGAAAAAAAAGAAAATGTAAACTACGCACGTAGCCAGTCAAAACTGCGGAAGGATCCAGGAAGAAAAAAGAAAAAAAAACCAAGAACGTAACCAAACACAAATCCGGAAAGAACCAGGAAAAAAAGAAGAAAAAACTACGGAGGTAGCCAGTCACGACTTCGGAAGGGAACAGTAAAAAAAAAGAAGAAAAAAATAAAAAAAACTACGGATGTAGCCAGTCACAACTCCAGAAGAAACCAGGAAAAGAAAAAGGCAAAAGAACTACGAACGTAGCCAGTCACAACTCCGGAAGGAACCAGAAAAAGAAAAAGGAAAAAAAACCACGAACGTAGGCAGTCACAACTCCGGGAGGAACCAGGAAAAAAAAGAGAAAAAATAAATAAAAAATCTACGGACTTAGCCAGTCACAGCCCCGGAAGAAACCAGGAAAAAAAAGAGAAAAAATAAATAAAAAAACTACGGACTTAGCCAGTCACAACTCCGGAAGGAACCAGGAAAGAAATAAATAAATAAAAAAATTATGGACGTAACCAGGCACAACTCCGAAAGGAACCAGGAAAAGAAAATAAATAAAGAAACTGCGGACATAGCCAGTCACAACTCCGTAAGAAACCTGGAAAAAAATAAATAAATATAAAAACTATGGACGTAACCAGGCACAATTCCAGCAGAAACCACGAAAAAAAAACTACGGACGTAGCCAGTCACGGCTACGGAAGAAACCAGGATAAAAGAGGAAAAATAAATAAAAAAAACCATGAACGTAAACAGGCACAACTCCGGAAGGAACCAGAAAAAAAAGAAAATGAAAACTACGCACGTAGCCAGTCAAAACTGCGGAAGGAACCAGAAAAAAAAAAGAAAAAAAAACCACGAACGTAACCAAACACAAATCCGGAAAGAACCAGGAAAAAAAAGAACAAAAAAATACGGAGGTAGCCAGTCACAACTCCGGAAGGGAACAGTAAAAAAAAAGAAGAAAGAAATAAAAAAAACTACGGACGTAACCAGGCACAACTCTGGAAGCAATCAGGAAAAAAAAACTACGGACATAGCCAGTCACAACTCCGGAAGGAACCAGGAAAAAAAAGGAAAAATAAATAAAAAGAACTATGAACGTAACCAGGCACAACTCCGGTAAGAACCAGAAAAAAAAGAAAATGAAAACTACGCACGCAGCCAGTCAATACTGCGGAAGGAACCAGGAAAAAAAAGGAAAAAAAAACCACGAACGTAACCAAACACAAATCCGGAAAGAACCAGGAAAAAAAAGAACAAAGAACTACGGACATAGCCAGTCACAACTCCGGAAGGGAACAGTAAAAAAAAGAAGAAAAAAATAAAAAAAAATACGGACGTGACCAGGCACAAGTCTGGAAGCAACCAGGAAAAAAAAACTACGGACATAGCCAGTCACAACTCTGGAAGGAACCAGGAAAAAAAAAGGAAAAAAAGACTACGAACGTAGGCAGTCACAACTCCGGAAGGAACCAGGAAAAAAATAAATAAATAAAAAAACTATGGACGTAACCAGGCACAACTCCGAAAGGAACCAGAAAAAAAAATGAATAAATAAACTTCGGACGTAACCAGTAACAGCTCCGGAAGGAACCAGGATAAAAAAGGAAATATAAATAAAAAGAACTATGAACGTAACCAGGCACAACTCCGGAAGGAGCCAAAAAAAAAAGAAAATGAAAACTACGCACGTAGCCAGTCAAAACTGCGGAAGGAACCAGGAAAAAAAAAGGAAAAAAAACCACGAACTTAACCAAACACAAATCCGGAAAGAACCAGGAAAAAAAAGAACAAAAAACTACGGAGGTAGCCAGTCACAACTCCGGAAGGGAACAGTAAAAAAAAAGAAGAAAAAAATAAAAAAAACTACGGACGTAACCAGGCACAACTCTAGAAGCAACCAGGAAAAAAAACTACGGACATAGCCAGTCACAACTCCGAAAGGAACCAGGAAAAAAAAGGAAAAATAAATAAAAAGAACTAGGAACGTAACCAGGCACAACTCCGGTAAGAACCAGAAAAAAAAGAAAATGAAAACTACGCACGCAGCCAGTCAATACTGCGGAAGGAACCAGGAAAAAAAAGGAAAAGAAAACCACGAACGTAACCAAACACAAATCCGGAAAGAACCAGGAAAAAAAAGAACAAAAAACTACGGACGTAGCCAGTCACAACTCCGGAAGGGAAAAGTAAAAAAAAAAGGAGAAAAAAATAAAAAAAACTAGGGACGTGACCAGGCACAAGTCTGGAAGCAACCAGGAAAAAAAAACTACGGACATAGCCAGTCACAAATCTGGAAGGAACCAGGAAAAAAAAAGGAAAAAAAGACTACGAACGTAGGCAGTCACAACTCCGGAAGGAACCAGGAAAAAAAAAGGAAAAAAAGACTACGATCGTAGGCAGTCACAATTCCGGAAGGAACCAGGAAAAAAATAAATAAATAAAAAAACTATGGACGTAACCAGGCACAACTCCGAAAGGAACAAGGAAAAAAAAATGAATAAAAAAACTGCGGACGTAACCAGTAACAGCTCCTGAAGGAACCAGGAAAAAAAAGGAAAAATAAAAAAAAAGAACTATGAACGTAACCAGGCACAACTCCGGAAGGAACCAGGAAAAGAAAGAGGAAAAAAAACCACGAACGTAGGCAGTCAAAACTCCGGGAGGAACTAGGAAAAAAAAGAGAAAAAAATAAAAAAAACTACGGACGTAACCTGGCATAACTCTGGAAGCATCCAGGAAAAAAAAACTACGGACATAGCCAGTTACAACTCCGGAAGGGAACAGTAAAAAAAAAAGAAGAAAAAAATAAAAAAACTACGGACGTGACCAGGCACAAGTCTGGAAACAACCAGGAAAAAAAAACTGCGGATATAGCCAGTCACAACTCCGGAGGAACCAGGAAAAGAAAAGGAAAAAAAGACTACGAACGTAGGCAGTCAAAACTCCGGGAGGAACCAGGAAAAAAAAGAGAAAAAAATAAAAAAAACTACGGACGTAACCAGGCATAACTCTGGAAGCATCCAGGAAAAAAAACTACGGACATAGCCAGTCACAACTCCGGAAGGGAACAGTAAAAAAAAAAGAAGAAAAAAATAAAAAAACTACGGACGTGACCAGGCACAAGTCTGGAAACAACCAGGAAAAAAAAACTACGGACATAGCCAGTCACAACTCCGGAGGAACCAGGAAAAGAAAAGGAAAAAAAGACTACGAACGTAGGCAGTCAAAACTCCGGGAGGAACCAGGAAAAAAAAGAGAAAAAAATAAAAAAAACTACGGACGTGACCAGGCACAAGTCTGGAAACAACCAGGAAAAAAAAACTACGGTCATAGCCAGTCACAACTCCGGAGGAACCAGGAAAAGAAAAGGAAAAAGAGACTACGAACTTAGGCAGTCACAACTCCGGAAGGAACCAGGAAAAAAATAAATAAATAAAAAAACTATGGACGTAACCAGGCGCAACTCCGAAAGGAACCAGAAAAAAAAATGAAAAAAAAAACTGCGGACGTAAGCAGTTACAGCTCCGGAAGGAACCAGGATAAAAAAGGAAAAATAAATAAAAAGATCTATGAACGTAACCAGGCACAACTCCGGAAGGAACCAGGAAAAGAAAAAGGAAAAAAAACCACGAACGTAGGCAGTCACAACTCCGGGAGGAACCAGGAAAAAAAAGAGAAAAAATAAATAAAAAAACTACGGACTTAGCCAGTCACAACTCCGGAAGGAACCAGGAAAGAAATAAATAAATAAAAAAATTATGGACGTAACCAGTCACAACTCCGAAAGGAATAAGGAAAAGAAAATAAATAAAAAAACTGCGGACATAGCCAGTCACAACTCCGGAAGAAACCTGGAAAAAAATAAATAAATAAAAAAACTATGGACGTAACCAGGCACAACTCCAGCAGAAACCACGAAAAAAAATGGAAAAAAAAACTACGGACGTAGCCAGTCACAGCTACGGAAGAAACCAGGAAAAAAGAGGAAAAATAAATAAAAAAAACTATAAACGTAACCAGGCACAACTCCGGAAGGAACCAGAAATAAAAGAAAATGAAAACTACGCACGTAGCCAGTCAAAACTGCGGAAGGAACCAGGAAAAAAAAAGAAAAAAAAACCACAAACGTAACCAAACACAAATCCTGAAAAAACCAGGAGAAAAAAGAACAAAAAACTACGGAGGTAGCCAGTCACAGCTCCGGAAGGGAACAGTAAAAAAAAAGAAGAAAAAAATAAAAAAAACTGCGGACATAGCCAGTCACAACTCCGGAAGGAACCAGGAAAAAAAAAGGAAAAAAAACTACGAACGTAGGCAGTCACCACTCCGGAAGGAACCAGGAAAAAAAAAGAAAAAATAAATAAAAAAACTACAGACTTAGCCAGTCACAACTCCGGAAGGAACCAGGAAAAAAATAAATAAATAAAAAAACTATGGACGTAACCAGGCACAACTCCAAAAGGAACCAGGAAAAAAAAATAAATAAAAACACTGCGGACGTAGCCAGTCACAACTCCGGAAGGAACCAGGAAAAAAATATATAAATAAAAAAACTATGGACGTAATCAGGCACAACTCCGAAAGGAACCAAGAAAAAAAAATGAATAAAAAAACTGCGGACGTAGCCAGTAACAGCTGCGGAAGGAACCAGGAAGAAAAAGGAAAAATAAATAAAAAGAACTATGAACGTAACCAGGCACAACTCCGGAAGGAACCAGAAAAAAAAGAAAATGAAAACTTCGCACGTGGCCAGTCAATACTGCGGAAGGAACCAGGAAAAAAAAGGAAAAGAAAACCACGAACGTAACCAAACACAAATCCGGAAAGAACCAGGAAAAAAAAGAACAAAAAACTACGGACGTAGCCAGTCACAACTCCGGAAGGGAAAAGTAAAAAAAAAAGGAGAAAAAAATAAAAAAAACTAGGGACGTGACCAGGCACAAGTCTGGAAGCAACCAGGAAAAAAAAACTACGGACATAGCCAGTCACAAATCTGGAAGGAACCAGGAAAAAAAAAGGAAAAAAAGACTACGAACGTAGGCAGTCACAACTCCGGAAGGAACCAGGAAAAAAAAAGGAAAAAAAGACTACGATCGTAGGCAGTCACAATTCCGGAAGGAACCAGGAAAAAAATAAATAAATAAAAAAACTATGGACGTAACCAGGCACAACTCCGAAAGGAACAAGGAAAAAAAAATGAATAAAAAAACTGCGGACGTAACCAGTAACAGCTCCTGAAGGAACCAGGAAAAAAAAGGAAAAATAAAAAAAAAGAACTATGAACGTAACCAGGCACAACTCCGGAAGGAACCAGGAAAAGAAAGAGGAAAAAAAACCACGAACGTAGGCAGTCAAAACTCCGGGAGGAACTAGGAAAAAAAAGAGAAAAAAATAAAAAAAACTACGGACGTAACCTGGCATAACTCTGGAAGCATCCAGGAAAAAAAAACTACGGACATAGCCAGTTACAACTCCGGAAGGGAACAGTAAAAAAAAAAGAAGAAAAAAATAAAAAAACTACGGACGTGACCAGGCACAAGTCTGGAAACAACCAGGAAAAAAAAACTACGGACATAGCCAGTCACAACTCCGGAGGAACCAGGAAAAGAAAAGGAAAAAAAGACTACGAACGTAGGCAGTCAAAACTCCGGGAGGAACCAGGAAAAAAAAGAGAAAAAAATAAAAAAAACTACGGACGTAACCAGGCATAACTCTGGAAGCATCCAGGAAAAAAAAACTACGGACATAGCCAGTCACAACTCCGGAAGGGAACAGTAAAAAAAAAAGAAGAAAAAAATAAAAAAACTACGGACGTGACCAGGCACAAGTCTGGAAACAACCAGGAAAAAAAAACTACGGACATAGCCAGTCACAACTCCGGAGGAACCAGGAAAAGAAAAGGAAAAAAAGACTACGAACGTAGGCAGTCAAAACTCCGGGAGGAACCAGGAAAAAAAAGAGAAAAAAATAAAAAAAACTACGGACGTGACCAGGCACAAGTCTGGAAACAACCAGGAAAAAAAAACTACGGTCATAGCCAGTCACAACTCCGGAGGAACCAGGAAAAGAAAAGGAAAAAGAGACTACGAACTTAGGCAGTCACAACTCCGGAAGGAACCAGGAAAAAAATAAATAAATAAAAAAACTATGGACGTAACCAGGCGCAACTCCGAAAGGAACCAGAAAAAAAAATGAAAAAAAAAACTGCGGACGTAAGCAGTAACAGCTCCGGAAGGAACCAGGATAAAAAAGGAAAAATAAATAAAAAGATCTATGAACGTAACCAGGCACAACTCCGGAAGGAACCAGGAAAAGAAAAAGGAAAAAAAACCACGAACGTAGGCAGTCACAACTCCGGGAGGAACCAGGAAAAAAAAGAGAAAAAATAAATAAAAAAACTACGGACTTAGCCAGTCACAACTCCGGAAGGAACCAGGAAAGAAATAAATAAATAAAAAAATTATGGACGTAACCAGTCACAACTCCGAAAGGAATAAGGAAAAGAAAATAAATAAAAAAACTGCGGACATAGCCAGTCACAACTCCGGAAGAAACCTGGAAAAAAATAAATAAATAAAAAAACTATGGACGTAACCAGGCACAACTCCAGCAGAAACCACGAAAAAAAATGGAAAAAAAAACTACGGACGTAGCCAGTCACAGCTACGGAAGAAACCAGGAAAAAAGAGGAAAAATAAATAAAAAAAACTATAAACGTAACCAGGCACAACTCCGGAAGGAACCAGAAATAAAAGAAAATGAAAACTACGCACGTAGCCAGTCAAAACTGCGGAAGGAACCAGGAAAAAAAAAGAAAAAAAAACCACAAACGTAACCAAACACAAATCCTGAAAAAACCAGGAGAAAAAAGAACAAAAAACTACGGAGGTAGCCAGTCACAGCTCCGGAAGGGAACAGTAAAAAAAAAGAAGAAAAAAATAAAAAAAACTGCGGACATAGCCAGTCACAACTCCGGAACGAACCAGGAAAAAAAAAGGAAAAAAAACTACGAACGTAGGCAGTCACCACTCCGGAAGGAACCAGGAAAAAAAAAGAAAAAATAAATAAAAAAACTACAGACTTAGCCAGTCACAACTCCGGAAGGAACCAGGAAAAAAATAAATAAATAAAAAAACTATGGACGTAACCAGGCACAACTCCAAAAGGAACCAGGAAAAAAAAATAAATAAAAACACTGCGGACGTAGCCAGTCACAACTCCGGAAGGAACCAGGAAAAAAATATATAAATAAAAAAACTATGGACGTAATCAGGCACAACTCCGAAAGGAACCAAGAAAAAAAAATGAATAAAAAAACTGCGGACGTAGCCAGTAACAGCTGCGGAAGGAACCAGGAAGAAAAAGGAAAAATAAATAAAAAGAACTATGAACGTAACCAGGCACAACTCCGGAAGGAACCAGAAAAAAAAGAAAATGAAAACTTCGCACGTGGCCAGTCAATACTGCGGAAGGAACCAGGAAAAAAAAGGAAAAAAGAACCACGAACGTAACCAAACACAAATCCGGAAAGAACCAGGAAAAAAAAAGAACAAAAAACTACGGACGTAGCCAGTCACAACTCCGGAAGGGAACAGTAAAAAGAAAGAAGAGAAAAATTAAAAAATTACGGACGTAACCAGGCACAACACTGGAAGCAGCCAGGAAAAAAAAACTGCGGACGTAGCCAGTCACAACTCCAGAAGAAACCAGGAAAAGAAAAAGGCAAAAAAACTACGAACGTAGCCAGTCACAACTCCGGAAGGAACCAGGAAAAGAAAAAGGAAAAAAAACCACGAACGTAGGCAGTCACAACTCCGGGAGGAACCAGGATAAAAAAGAGAAAAAATAAATAAAAAAACTACGGACTTAGCCAGTCACAACTCCGGAAGGAACCAGGAAAGAAATAAATAAATAAAATAATTATGGACGTAACCAGGCAAAACTCCGAAAGGAACCAGGAAAAAAAAATAAATAAAAAAACTGCGGACATAGCCAGTCACAACTCCGGAAGAAACCTGGAGAAAAATAAATAAATAAAAAAACTATGGACGTAACCAGGCACAACTCCAGCAGAAACCACGAAAAAAAAATGGAAAAAAAAAACTACGGACGTAGCCAGTCACAGCTCCGGAAGAAACCAGGAAAAAAGAGGAAAAATAAATAAAAAAGACTATGAACGTAACCAGGCACAACTCCGGAAGGAACCAGAAAAAAAAGAAAATGAAAACTACGCACGTAGCCAGTCAAAACTGCGGAAGGAACCAGGAAAAAAAAAGAAAAAAAAACCACGAACGTAACCAAACACAAATCCAGAAAGAACCAGGAAAAAAAAAGAACAAAAAACTACGGACGTAGCCAGTCACAACTCCGGAAGGGAACAGTAGAAAAAAAGAAGAGAAAAATTAAAAAACTACGGACGTAACCGGCCACAACTCTGGAAGCAACCAGGAAAAAAAAACTACGGACGTAGCCAGTCACAACTCCGGAAGGAACCAGGAAAAGAGAAAGGAATAAAAACTACGAACGTAGGCAGTCACAACTCCGGAAGGAACCAGGAAAATAAAAAGGAAAAAAATCTACGAACGTAGGCAGTCACAACTCCGGAAGGAACCAGGAAAAGAGAAAGGAATAAAAACTACGAACGTAGGCAGTCACAACTCCGGAAGGAACCAGGAAAATAAAAGGAAAAAAATCTACGATCGTAGGCAGTCACAACTCCGGAAGGAACCAGGAAAAAAAAAAATAAATAAACATACTATTGACGTAACCAGGTACAATTCCGAAAGGAACCAGGAAAAAAAAGGAAATAAGAACTACGGACGTAGCCAGTCACAACTCCGGAAGGAACCAGGGAAAAAAAATGAAAAAATAATTAAAAATCTACGGACGTAACCAGGCACAATTCCGGAAGGAACCAGGAAAAAAGAACTACGGACGTAACCAGTCACAATTCCGGAGTAAACCTGAAACTACTACGGACGTAACCAGAAATAAATAGGAGTAATTAAGAAGTAATTAAGAAATATGTAAGTGGAAACTAAGAAACAACTAATACGTTACTGGGAGAGAAACAGACGCAACTCGTACAATACAATACAATAATAATAGTAGCATTCATAAGTTTCTTCTTAATTATGGAAACAGTATAAATAATTTTTTGTTAACTATAATCATAATAATACGTATAATAATAGTAAGAATAGGGATATTAGTAATAAGAATAAGCAGTACAATGTAATAACATAACTACAGCAGGTAAAAATAGAATATATCTTGAGAAAAAGTGGCGAACAAATGTACGTACTGTAAATGTTTGTATTAATTAATGTGTTGACATAATTTAATGTATTAACACGTTTAATGCTATGGTGGAGAGAAGTTGCGAACAACTAGGGCTTCGGAGACTACTGCGTCAACATCCACGCTAGATGATCCGATGAACTATTTATTTCTTACTTTTATTAAATAAGCAATATTCTGTTTCTCTGAACATTACATATAAAAATTTTTACACCAATCATTTAAAATATTTTCAATGCTTTCTTAATATAACGATGATTCTAATAATATTATTATATTATTATAATAATATTATTATATTATTATAATAGAGAAAAAATAAATATTACATTTCGTAAAGCGTTTCATAGCACGTAAGATGCGTTAGATTAAATAGTTTTCAGTCAATCTTCGTCGATCGATAATGACAAGAAGGAAGGGCCATTGGAAGGACAATACGGGATACCACGTCAGTCTCCTTTCGTACTCCGAGGTGTAAACGTCGAAATGATATCTTTCCTTACCGCTACATTCACTCGTCATATAGACACAGTCATTTTATAATTATTTAAACAATGTACATACACTCGTAGTACGATGAGACATTAATTAAATAATTTTACATTTCGTAAAGCGTTTCATAGCACGTAAGATGCGTTAGATTAAATAGTTTTCAGTGAACCTTCGTCGATCGATAATAACAACAAGAAAGGATCATTCGAAGGACGATACGAGATACCACGTCAGTCTCCTTTCGTTCTCCGTGGTGTAAACGTCGAAATGATATCTCTCCGTACAGATACATTCACTCATCATATAGACACAGTCATTTTATAATTATTTAAACAATGTACATATACTCGTAGTAAGATGAGACAATAATTAAATAATTTTACATTTCATAAGGCGTTTCATAGCACGTAAGATGCTTTAGATAAAATAGTTTTCAGTGAACCTTCGTCGATCGATAATGACAACAAGAAAGGACCATTGGAAGGACGACACGAGGTACCACGTCAGTCTCCTTTCATACTTCGAGGTGTAAACGTCGAAATGATATCTTTCCTTACCGCTACATTCACTACTTTTGGACATACGGTCATTTTATAATTATTTAATCAACGTACATACACTAGTAGTTCGATGTGACATTAATTAAATAATTTTACATTTCGTAAAGCGTTTCATAGCACGTAAGGCGCGTTTGATAAAATAGTTTTCAGTCAGCCTTCGTCGATCGATAATAACAACAACAAAGGACCATTGGAAGGACGATACGAGATACCACGTCAGTCTCCTTTCGTACTTCGAGGTGTAAACGTCGAAATGATATCTTTCCTTACCGCTACATTCACTACTTTTGGACATACGGTCATTTTATAATTATTTAAACAATGTACATACACTCGTAGTACGATGTGACATTAATTAAATAATTTTACATTTCGTAAAGCGTTTCATAGCACGTAAGGCGCGTTTGATAAAATAGTTTTCAGTCAGCCTTCGTCGATCGATAATAACAACAACAAAGGACCATTGGAAGGACGATACGAGATACCACGTCAGTCTCCTTTCGTACTTCGAGGTGTAAACGTCGAAATGATATCTTTCCTTACCGCTACATTCACTACTTTTGGACATACGGTCATTTTATAATTATTTAATCAACGTACATACACTAGTAGTTCGATGTGACATTAATTAAATAATTTTACATTTCGTAAAGCGTTTCATAGCACGTAAGGCGCGTTTGATAAAATAGTTTTCAGTCAGCCTTCGTCGATCGATAATAACAACAACAAAGGACCATTGGAAGGACGATACGAGATACCACGTCAGTCTCCTTTCGTACTTCGAGGTGTAAACGTCGAAATGATATCTTTCCTTACCGCTACATTCACTACTTTTGGACATACGGTCATTTTATAATTATTTAAACAATGTACATACACTCGTAGTACGATGTGACATTAATTAAATAATTTTACATTTCGTAAAGCGTTTCATAGCACGTAAGACGCGTTTGATAATATAGTTTTCAGTCAGCCTTCATCGATCGATAATGACAACAACAAAGGACCATTGGAAGGACGATACGAGATACCACGTCAGTCTCCTTTCTTTATGTATTCCAACATAATTAGCAAAGTAAAATAAATGTACATTAACGTCTGGTAAGATATGAAAAGAAAAAATTTTTAAATCGGATAAAGACATGCAGCCATTCGCTCGATAATATTTGCATTATAAGATTTACAATTAGACTTTGCAAGTATTAACGACCCAGGTCCCACCACGTGGAGGTTGCTGCAATTGGAGACCCACGGGCTAACGGTGACTCTACTCTAAAATCCGAGTTCCGCGATACCGATCCGCCATACCTTTCCGCTTCAATGCATTGGCTTCTTAACTAACAGGGTATGTGTAGCTTTAGCTACTACACACCTCTTACAGATAGCTCCACCATTAGCACCGTCTGCTTCAGACATAACGGATAAATAAGCACCTCTGAATTCGTGCTTTCCGAATATCGAACAATCAAAGCGCACTCCTTAGAAATACTAATCGCGTCGCGACACTCACTTGTGTGTTATAATTACGTAGATTCTACTATTAAACCGAAATTCGCGAAGTACCCACATCGAAATATTAAAAAAATCAAACGAAGTTCACGGTAGGACCTTTAATCGCGCCCGAACACCCACGCGAGTGTTAGAAAAACGGTGACTCTACTCTAAATTCGCGTTTTCGATACGAACAATCAAACGAAATATAATCGCGCCCGAGAACACCCACGCCTGTGCCCGCCGACACGCGCGCCAGTGTCCTTCCTATCCTTCCCGTAATCACGCGTAGAAATCGATGCTGAATCCTGCCATGCGATCCATCATCCGGCCGAAGATGAATCTATCCCTCGACGACCTATCCTGTAAAAAAAGAAGCTTAGGGGAAAATAAGAGAAAGCAAAAAAATATATAAAATAAAACATAATATATACATAGATTATAAATAGAAAATAAACATATATAAATAAATAAGAAAGCTAGAGAAAGAAACAAAAAAAGGGAAGCTATGTACGATGCTGAAACAGCAGACCGCACTATTCCATGGATCCTACCTAAGACCTATAAATCATAATTAATAAGAATATATTAAAAACATAATTAAAAACATATTTAATAACATAATTAAAAACATAATTGAACACATAATTAATAATATAAATAAAAAGAAACAACATAAATAAATATTAAGAAAATACAATTAAAAGGAAATAACATATTGATAACATAATTGAAAACATAATTGAAAAATGAAAATATGAGATAGAAAAGAGAGCCAGAGAACAAAACGAGTGCCGGAGAATGTAAAGAGAGCCAGAGAACGAAAAAAGAGCCCCAGAAAGAGAAGAAAAGAAAAACAACTCCACACGATGCTGAGACAGCAACCCGCACAGAGGCCCACACCCATGGGCCCCTCCCATGGGTTCCACCCGAGACTATGAATCATAATTAATAAGAGTGTATTAATGACATAGAAAATAAAAACAAGAAAAATATGAGATAGAAAAGAGAGCCGCATATAGATAAAAGAATAGAAGTAGTTCTACATGGTGAGACAGCAACCCGCATAAAGGCCCTCACCCATGGGCCCATCCCATGGGTCCCAACCGAGATATATAAAGGATAACTGATGAGAGTAAATTAGAATAAATAGTAATGACAGTGAAGAGAATTTTCTTTGCGTTTCAACTTTAAATCGATAATATATCTATTAATAAATAATATATAGTAATACATGTATATGATCTTTATAACGTTGCTAAGAAAATCCTATTGTTTAAATATTAATTAATCATAATTTACGTGTATTGTATATTATTTAAATGTTAAGAGAATCTTCTTTATTAATTATTCCTTCCCGTGTTCGCGATCCCACGACCTGGAACTAGCTGAAAAGAAATAAGGAAAAAGAAAAGAATATGTATATATATAAATTGATTATACGAACGATAAAATTCTGGATTTAAATTAATTAAACTTAACAAAAATAAAAGATTAATTAACAAAAAAAATTAAATGTGCTGAATACTGATCTAAAGAAATATTATTTTCTCTGAAAGAAATATTGTATTACTTGTACATTTTATAGATATATGATTTTAATATAGAACTTGATTTTATTAAAATAAAATTATGAATTGAATTGAACTTTAGAAAAGAAAAAATGTGCAAAATTTATCAATCGACTTTAACGTAAAATTTGATTTTATTAAACTAGAATCATAAATTCAATTAAATTTTAAAAAAAGTTTAATATTAAAAAGGCATAAAATATGAAATAATCTTATTTGCGTACGCGTGGCAGTGTGGGAATATTATTTACGGAAAGTTACTTCGTCTCAGTTTTTTAAATTTACATCCCTACACCCATCACCATAAGAGCATTTTGAGTGACAACATGGTAAAATTAAAATAATAACATGGTAAAACTAAGAGCCATTCTCGAAAGTTCCTAGTGAACCTTCGAAAATAACTCAATAGCCTAATAGTTGTCCTCATGTTGTCTTCGGCATATAGCCTCTTCTTTGCTTCGTGCCTCAACCTAATCGATTATCACTCTAAAACTATAACGACAAAATTTGATTCCAAATTCTAAGATATGAAAGAAAACCCTAATACAACCCTAACGCATCTGAAAACTTATTATTCTTTCGAAAGATACTTTTTCGCAGCATGGGAGAAATTAAATACTAATTATAAAAAAATTAAAAATTAGATAATAGTATATTAATTGCTGAAAATCCTGAGCTAAAAATTAATTAATTTATCATCTAGGCTTACGGACTACGTCTCTTTGTTTTTTAGCAATCATTCTACTCGATTTTTATCTTTCAAAACAAATGACTCTATCGAGACTTTTTTTGTATCAATTTAAATCGATTAAATATTTAATTAATAATTATTTAAAAATATAAAGCAAACCCTTGGACGTTCCTTCTTACAAACGAATATTTTAATTATTGTAATAAAATCATCCATAGTTTCGTTTGTAATCCAAAGACTATCCATCGCGAGTGTCTTCTTACTCGTTCTTTATTAGAACGTATGAATATCGATTCTTTGCATATTTCCGCGCGAGTAAAATATTTAAAAATGTATTAAAATATTCAAAATCTCAAATAACTATAAACGCGTTTGAGCAAGAAGACCCTATCCTGATCTAATAAATAAATGAAAAAATAAGAAACCATTCACGAATAAATCTCCGAAGAAATTTACTCGTGGTCACTCAATGCTCTTCTACTAATTAATTACAACCAATCACCCGTGCCGATTCGGACCTTTCGTCCTCGACATGATTGAGTGATTGGAGGGATTTAAAAATTCACTCACTACTTAAGAAGTTCTGCGATGGCTCCAAAACACTCGTTCAGGTCGTAATTGAGAGAGGACGATTCGTATGTGGTTGAAAATTAGGTAGGTCGACATCGAAGTTGATCAAGAATCTCTTCAATGATGCACTGACTCTATATCGCGATAGTTATTTTTTAACGAACGATCACTGAATTTAATTCGCGAAACTCTACTGACTTTATAAATACAGTCTATGCGACTGTTAAAAAATTAATTAATTGCGAACAAACACTGACTCTAACGACTGCATTGCACGCAGACGTTGTAAAAACTTTTGCTTTTTAAATCGCGAAACGCGAACGAACAAACACTGCTTCTACTTTGAAATATTCATATTTAAGCAAAACAAGATAACATCGTTGGTTCCCGAGCGATTGCAATGACGAACTGAAACAACAAAATAAAAACAAAATTAATAATATCATGGTTATAAAAAGAAACTGTATAAATTATTGAAGTAACGTAAGATATAAAAATATATTTACCTTAATATTCGTTGATACTTGCAGCCAATACATCCTGAGATATTTTAGATGCTCACTCGTCAAAAGACAAAAGAAAAATGATTCGGTAATAAGGATTTCGAATATCTAATGTTTAAATAAATGAACTAATGTTTAAATATTACTATATTCTATCCCGCGTGCTATAAAAATCGTATAGATAATTATAAAATTATCGGTAATGTTAATTAATAAGATTTAGCGTTTAAAAAAGAGAATCATGAAGTGCACAGGTCGGAGTGCTAGAGAAAACTAAGTCGCGAACTGTCAAAGTCGTGTAAAAATGCGTTTATGTTTATATTACCAGAGAAAACCGCTCCGAAATTAAAATTTTTAAGTACTAGAAGTTTATAATAAAATTATTTTAAGTTTCGCGAGCGAATCAGAATTATTAATGTTTAAATAAATGAAGTATTGTTTAAATATTACTATATTCTATCCCGCGTGCTATAAAAATCGTATAGATAATTATAAAATTATCGGTAATGTTAATTAATAAGCTTTAGCGTTTAGATAAGAGAATCACGAAGTGCACAGGTCGGAGTGCTAGAGAAAACTAAGTCGTGAACTGTCAAAGTCGTGTAAAAATGCGTTTATGTTTATATTACCAGAGAAAACCGCTCCGAAATTAAAATTTTTAAGTACTAGAAGTTTATATTAACATTATTTTAAATCCTGCGCGCTATTCAGACTTTTCAATGTTTAAATAAATGAAGTATTGTTTAAATATTACTCTATTCTACCCCGCGTGCTATAAAAATCGTATAGATAATTATAAAATTATCGATAATGTTAATTAATAAGCATTAGCGTTTAGAAAAGAGAATCACGAAGTGCACACACCGGAGTGCTAGAGAAAACTAAGTCGCGAACTGTCAAAGTCGTGTAAAAATGCGTTTATGTTTATATTACCAGAGAAAACCGCTCCAAAATTAAAATTTTTAAGTACTAGAAGTTTATATTAAAATTATTTTAATTCTATCGAGCGATTCAGAATTTTTAATGTTTAAATAAATAAAGTATTGTTTAAATATTACTATATTCTATCCCGCGTGCTATAAAAATCGTATAGATAATTATAAAATTATCGGTAATGTTAATTAATAAGCTTTAGCGTTTAGAAAAGAGAATCACGAAGTGCACAGGTCGGAGTGCTAGAGAAAACTAAGTCGCGAACTGTCAAAGTCGTGTAAAAATGCGTTTATGTTTATGTTACCAGAGAAAACAGCACCGAAATTAAAATTTTTAAGTACTAGAAGGTTATACTAAAATTATTTTAAGCTTCGCGAGCGAATCAGAATTTTTAATGTTTAAATAAATGAGGTATTGTTTAAATATTACTATATTCTATCCCGCGTGCTATAAAAATCGTATAGATAATTATAAAATTATCGATAATGTTAATTAATAAGCATTAGCGTTTAGAAAAGAGAATCACGAAGTGCACACACCGGAGTGCAAGTGAATACTAAGTCTCGAACTATCAAAGTCGTGTAAAAATGCGTTTATGTTTATGTTACCAGAGAAAACCGCTCCGAAATTAAAATTTTTAAGTACTAGAAGTTTATAATAAAATTATTTTAAGCTTCGCGAGCGAATCAGAATTATTAATGTTTAAATAAATGAAGTATTGTTTAAATATTAATATATTCTACCCCGCGTGCTATAAAAATCGTATAGATAATTATAAAATTATCGATAATGTTAATTAATAAGCTTTAGCGTTTAGAAAAGAGAATCACGATGTGCACACGTCGGAGTGCAAGAGAAAACTAAGTCGCGAACTGTCAAAGTCGTGAAAAGGTGCATTTATGTTTATATTACCAGAGACAACCGCTCCGAAAATAAAATTTTTAAGTACTTGAAGTTTATATTAACATTATTTTAAATCCTGCGCGCTATTCAGACTTTTCAATGTTTAAATAAATGAAGTATTGTTTAAATATTACTATATTCTATCCCGCGTGCTATAAAAATCGTATAGATAATTATAAAATTATCGGTAATGTTAATTAATAAGCATTAGCGTTTAGATAAGAGAATCACGAAGTGCACAGGTCGGAGAGCTAGAGAAAACTAAGTCGCGAACTGTCAAAGTCGTGAAAAGGTGCGTTTATGTTTATATTACCAGAGAAAACCGCTCCGAAATTAAAATTTTTAAGTACTAGAAGGTTATACTAAAATTATTTTAGGCTTCGCGAGCGAATCAGAATTTTTAATGTTTAAATAAATGAAGTATTGTTTAAATATTACTCTATTCTACCCCGCGTGCTATAAAAATCGTATAGATAATTATAAAATTATCGATAATGTTAATTAATAAGCATTAGCGTTTAGAAAAGAGAATCACGAAGTGCACACACCGGAGTGCAAGAGAATACTAAGTCGCGAACTATCAAAGTCGTGTAAAAATGCGTTTATGTTTATGTTACCAGAGAAAACAGCTCCGAAATTAAAATTTTTAAGTACTAGAAGGTTATACTAAAATTATTTTAAGCCTCGCGAGCAATTCAGAATTTTTAATGTTTAAATAAATGAACTATTGTTTAAATATTACTCTATTCTACCCCGCGTGCTATAAAAATCGTATAGATAATTATAAAATTATCGATAATGTTAATTAATAAGCTTTAGCGTTTAGAAAAGAGAATCACGATGTGCACACGTCGGAGTGCAAGAGAAAACTAAGTCGCGAACTGTCAAAGTCGTGAAAAGGTGCATTTATGTTTATATTACCAGAGACAACCGCTCCGAAATTAAAATTTTTAAGTACTAGAAGGTTATACTAAAATTATTTTAAGCTTCGCGAGCAATTCAGAATTTTTAATGTTTAAATAAATGAACTATTGTTTAAATATTACTCTATTCTACCCCGCGTGCTATAAAAATCGTATAGATAATTATAAAATTATCGATAATGTTAATTAATAAGCATTAGCGTTTAGAAAAGAGAATCACGAAGTGCACACACCGGAGTGCAAGAGAATACTAAGTCGCGAACTATCAAAGTCGTGTAAAAATGCGTTTATGTTTATGTTACCAGAGAAAACAGCTCCGAAATTAAAATTTTTAAGTACTAGAAGGTTATACTAAAATTATTTTAAGCCTCGCGAGCAATTCAGAATTTTTAATGTTTAAATAAATGAACTATTGTTTAAATATTACTCTATTCTACCCCGCGTGCTATAAAAATCGTATAGATAATTATAAAATTATCGATAATGTTAATTAATAAGCTTTAGCGTTTAGAAAAGAGAATCACGATGTGCACACGTCGGAGTGCAAGAGAAAACTAAGTCGCGAACTGTCAAAGTCGTGAAAAGGTGCATTTATGTTTATATTAACAGAGACAACCGCTCCGAAATTAAAATTTTTAAGTACTAGAAGGTTATACTAAAATTATTTTAAGCTTCGCGAGCAATTCAGAATTTTTAATGTTTAAATAAATGAACTATTGTTTAAATATTACTCTATTCTACCCCGCGTGCTATAAAAATCGTATAGATAATTATAAAATTATCGATAATGTTAATTAATAAGCATTAGCGTTTAGAAAAGAGAATCACGAAGTGCACACACCGGAGTGCAAGTGAATACTAAGTCTCGAACTATCAAAGTCGTGTAAAAATGCGTTTATGTTTATGTTACCAGAGAAAACCGCTCCGAAATTAAAATTTTTAAGTACTAGAAGTTTATAATAAAATTATTTTAAGCTTCGCGATCGAATCAGAATTATTAATGTTAAAATAAATGAAGTATTGTTTAAATATTACTATATTCTACCCCGCGTGCTATAAAAATCGTATAGATAATTATAAAATTATCGATAATGTTAATTAATAAGCTTTAGCGTTTAGAAAAGAGAATCACGATGTGCACACGTCGGAGTGCAAGAGAAAACTAAGTCGCGAACTGTCAAAGTCGTGAAAAGGTGCATTTATGTTTATATTACCAGAGACAACCGCACCGAAAATAAAATTTTTAAGTACTTGAAGTTTATATTAACATTATTTTAAATCCTGCGCGCTATTCAGACTTTTCAATGTTTAAATAAATGAAGTATTGTTTAAATATTACTATATTCTATCCCGCGTGCTATAAAAATCATATAGATAATTATAAAATTATCGATAATGTTAATTAATAAGCTTTAGCGTTTAGAAAAGGGAATCAGGATGTGCACAGGTCGGAGAGCTAGAGAAAACTAAGTCGCGAACTGTCAAAGTCGTGAAAAGGTGCGTTTATGTTTATATTACCAGAGAAAACCGCTCCGAAATTAAAATTTTTAAGTACTAGAAGGTTATACTAAAATTATTTTAGGCTTCGCGAGCGAATCAGAATTTTTAATGTTTAAATAAATGAAGTATTGTTTAAATATTACTCTATTCTACCCCGCGTGCTATAAAAATCGTATAGATAATTATAAAATTATCGATAATGTTAATTAATAAGCATTAGCGTTTAGAAAAGAGAATCACGATGTGCACACGTCGGAGTGCAAGAGTAAACTAAGTCGCGAACTGTCAAAGTCGTGTAAAAATGCGTTTATGTTTATGTTACCAGAGAAAACAGCACCGAAATTAAAATTTTTAAGTACTAGAAGGTTATACTAAAATTATTTTAAGCTTCGCGAGCGAATCAGAATTTTTAATGTTTAAATAAATGAGGTATTGTTTAAATATTACTATATTCTATCCCGCGTGCTATAAAAATCGTATAGATAATTATAAAATTATCGATAATGTTAATTAATAAGCTTTAGCGTTTAGAAAAGAGAATCACGATGTGCACACGTCGGAGTGCAAGAGAAAACTAAGTCGCGAACTGTCAAAGTCGTGAAAAGGTGCATTTATGTTTATATTACCAGAGACAACCGCTCCGAAATTAAAATTTTTAAGTACTAGAAGGTTATACTAAAATTATTTTAAGCTTCGCGAGCAATTCAGAATTTTTAATGTTTAAATAAATGAACTATTGTTTAAATATTACTCTATTCTACCCCGCGTGCTATAAAAATCGTATAGATAATTATAAAATTATCGATAATGTTAATTAATAAGCATTAGCGTTTAGAAAAGAGAATCACGAAGTGCACACACCGGAGTGCAAGAGAATACTAAGTCGCGAACTATCAAAGTCGTGTAAAAATGCGTTTATGTTTATGTTACCAGAGAAAACCGCTCCGAAATTAAAATTTTTAAGTACTAGAAGGTTATACTAAAATTATTTTAGGCTTCGCGAGCGAATCAGAATTTTTAATGTTTAAATAAATGAAGTATTGTTTAAATATTACTATATTCTATCCCGCGTGCTATAAAAATCGTATAGATAATTTTAAATTATCGATAATGTTAATTAATAAGCTTTAGTGTTTAGAAAAGAGAAGCACGAAGTGCACACGTCGGAGTGCAAGAGCAAACTAAGTCGTGAACTGTCAAAGTCGTGTAAAAATGCGTTTATGTTTATGTTACCAGAGAAAACCGCTCCGAAATTAAAATTTTTAAGTACTAGAAGGTTATACTAAAATTATTTTAGGCTTCGCGAGCGAATCAGAATTTTTAATGTTTAAATAAATGAAGTATTGTTTAAATATTACTCTATTCTACCCCGCGTGCTATAAAAATCGTATAGATAATTATAAAATTATCGATAATGTTAATTAATAAGCATTAGCGTTTAGAAAAGAGAATCACGAAGTGCACACACCGGAGTGCAAGAGAATACTAAGTCGCGAACTATCAAAGTCGTGTAAAAATGCGTTTATGTTTATGTTACCAGAGAAAACAGCTCCGAAATTAAAATTTTTAAGTACTAGAAGGTTATACTAAAATTATTTTAAGCTTCGCGAGCGAATCAGAATTTTTAATGTTTAAATAAATGAGGTATTGTTTAAATATTACTATATTCTATCCCGCGTGCTATAAATATCGTATAGATAATTATAAAATTATCGATAATGTTAATTAATAAGCATTAGCGTTTAGAAAAGAGAATCACGAAGTGCACACACCGGAGTGCAAGAGAATACTAAGTCGCGAACTGTCAAAGTCGTGTAAAAATGCGTTTATGTTTATATTACCAGAGAAAACCGCTCCGAAATTAAAATTTTTAAGTACTAGAAGTTTATATTAAAATTATTTTAACTCTAGCGAGCGATTCAGAATTTTTAATGTTTAAATAAATGAAGTATTGTTTAAATATTACTATATTCTATCCCGCGTGCTATAAAAATCGTATAGATAATTATAAAATTATCGATAATGTTAATTAATAAGCTTTAGTGTTTAGAAAAGAGAATCACGATGTGCACACGTCGGAGTGCAAGAGCAAACTAAGTCGTGAACTGTCAAAGTCGTGAAAAGGTGCGTTTATGTTTATATTACCAGAGACAACCGCTCCGAAATTAAAATTTTTAAGTACTAGAAGGTTATACTAAAATTATTTTAAGCTTCGCGAGCGAATCAGAATTTTTAATGTTTAAATACATGAGGTATTGTTTAAATATTACTATATTCTATCCCGCGTGCTATAAAAATCATATAGATAATTATAAAATTATCGATAATGTTAATTAATAAGCTTTAGCGTTTAGAAAAGGGAATCAGGATGTGCACACGTCGGAGTGCAAGAGTAAACTAAGTCGCGAACTGTCAAAGTCGTGTAAAAATGCGTTTATGTTTATGTTACCAGAGAAAACAGCACCGAAATTAAAATTTTTAAGTACTAGAAGGTTATACTAAAATTATTTTAAGCTTCGCGAGCGAATCAGAATTTTTAATGTTTAAATACATGAAGTATTGTTTAAATATTACTATATTCTATCCCGCGTGCTATAAAAATCGTATAGATAATTTTAAATTATCGATAATGTTAATTAATAAGCTTTAGTGTTTAGAAAAGAGAATCACGATGTGCACTCGTCGGAGTGCAAGAGCAAACTAAGTCGTGAACTGTCAAAGTCGTGAAAAGGTGCGTTTATGTTTATATTACCAGAGACAACCGCTCCGAAATTAAAATTTTTAAGTTCTGGAGGTTTATATTAACATTATTTTAAAACCTGCGCGCGATTCAGACTTTTCAATGTTTAAGTAAATGAACTATTGTTTAAAAATTACTCTATTCTATCCCGCGTGCTATAAATATCGTATAGATAATTATAAAATTATCGGTAATGTTAATTAATAAGATTTAGCGTTTAGAAAAGAGAATCACGAAGTGCACACGTCGGAGTGCAAGAGCAAACTATGTCGTGAACTGTCAAAGTCGTGTAAAAATGCGTTTATGTTTATATTACCAGAGAAAACCGCTCCGAAATTAAAATTTTTAAGTACTAGAAGTTTATATTAAAATTATTTTAATTCTAGCGAGCGATTCAGAATTTTTAATGTTTAAATAAATGAAGTATTGTTTAAATATTACTATATTCTATCCCGCGTGCTATAAATATCGTATAGATAATTATAAAATTATCGGTAATGTTAATTAATAAGATTTAGCGTTTAGAAAAGAGAATCACGAAGTGCACACGTCGGAGTGCAAGAGCAAACTATGTCGTGAACTGTCAAAGTCGTGAAAAGGTGCGTTTATGTTTATATTACCAGAGAAAACCGCTCCGAAATTAAAATTTTTAAGTACTAGAAATTTATATTAAAATTATTTTAATTCTAGCGAGCGATTCAGAATTTTTAATGTTTAAATAAATGAACTATTGTTTAAATATTACTCTATTCTCTCCCGCGTGCTATAAAAACCGTATAGATAATTATAAAATTACCGAAAATATTAATTTACAATCTTTAGCGTTTAGAAAAGAGAATCAAGATGTGCACACGTCGGAGTGCAAGAGAAAACTAAGTCACGAATTGTCAAAGTCGTGTAAAAATGTGTTTATGTTTATATTACCAGAGAAAACCGCTCCGAAATTAAAATTTTTAAGTACTATATGTTTATATTAACATTATTTTAAAACCTGCGCGCGATTCAGACTTTTCAATGTTTAAGTAAATGAACTATTGTTTAAAAATTACTCTATTCTATCCCGCGTGCTATAAATATCGTATAGATAATTATAAAATTATCGGTAATGTTAATTAATAAGATTTAGCGTTTAGAAAAGAGAATCACGAAGTGCACACGTCGGAGTGCAAGAGCAAACTAAGTCGTGAACTGTCAAAGTCGTGTAAAAATGCGTTTATGTTTATATTACCAGAGAAAACCGCTCCGAAATTAAAATTTTTAAGTACTAGAAGTTTATATTAAAATTATTTTAATTCTAGCGAGCGATTCAGAATTTTTAATGTTTAAATAAATGAACTATTGTTTAAATATTACTCTATTCTATCCCGCGTGCTATAAAAATCGTATAGATAATTATAAAATTATCGATAATGTTAATTAATAAGCTTTAGTGTTTAGAAAAGAGAATCACGATGTGCACACGTCGGAGTGCAAGAGCAAACTAAGTCGTGAACTGTCAAAGTCGTGAAAAGGTGCGTTTATGTTTATATTACCAGAGAAAACCGCTCCGAAATTAAAATTTTTAAGTACTAGAAGTTTATATTAAAATTATTTTAATTCTAGCGAGCGATTCAGAATTTTTAATGTTTAAATAAATAAAGTATTGTTTAAATATTACTATATTCTATCCCGCGTGCTATAAAAATCGTATAGATAATTATAAAATTATCGATAATGTTAATTAATATGCTTTAGTGTTTAGAGAAGAGAATCACGATGTGCACACGTCGGAGTGCAAGAGCAAACTAAGTCGTGAACTGTCAAAGTCGTGAAAAGTTGCGTTTATGTTTATATTACCAGAGACAACCGCTCCGAAATTAAAATTTTTAAGTACTTGAAGTTTATATTAACATTATTTTAAATTCTGCGCGCGATTCAGACTTTTTAATGTTTAAATAAATGAAATATTGTTTAAATATTACTCTATTCTATCCCGCGTGTTATAAAAATCGTATAGATAATTAAAAAATTACCAAAAATATTAATTTAATAACTTTAGCGTTTAGAAAAGAGAATCACGAAGTGCACACGTCGGAGTGCAAGAGGAAAGTAATTCGCGAACTGTCAAAGTCGTGAAGAAATGCGTTTATGTTTATATTACCAGAGTAAACTGCTCCTAAATTAAAATTTTAAGTAATGGAAGTTTATTCAAAAATTATTTTAAGTCCCGCTCGCGATTCAGACTTTTTAATGTTTACATAAATATACTATTGTTTAAATATTACTCTATTCTATCCCGCGTGCAATAACAATCGTTTAAATAATTATAAATTCGACGATGGTATTAATTTATAAACTTTCGCATTTATAAAGAGAAAGCTTTATGTGCTCACTTCGGAGTGCAAGAGAAAACTAACTGGGTAATCGTCAAAGTTAGGAAAAATCGCTTTTATGTTTACATTATGTAAGGCCAACTAATCCGCAATTTAAATTTGAATGTATAGTAATTTTTTATTAAAATTATTTAAAGATTCTCGTGCGTTTCCGTTTTTTAAATGTTTCAGCTAATGTACCATTGATCAAATATTAGTTTTTTCTATTTTGCATCCTTTAGTGACGGATTTAAAGATCTATACGATCTTTAGCTGAATATACTGTTGTTCAAATATTACATTATTGCATCTCGTATACTTTGTGGATTGTTTGAACAATTATAAAATTGTCGTATCCGTAAAATGATTAATGGTGGCGTTATGGAAAGATTCTAATTTGACGTTTTCTTTCGGAGTACGAAGGTAGACTAACGTGGTAACTTGCATTGTCCTTCCGACGGTCCTTCCTGTTTACATTGTCGAACGACAAAGATCGAAATAACATTATTCTATCTAACGCTTCTTAAAAGATATGCATCGCTTTAGTTAATCTAACATCATTTAATTATTACCTCATCTTATTCCGAGTATACTATACTCTCTTAAAATAATTATAAAATTGTCGTATCTATAAGACGATTGAATCTAGCAGTACAGAAAGATTTTATTTCGATTTCATTTTCTTCTCGGAATATGAAAGGAGACTCGCATTGGTAGTAACTCGCATTCTCCTTCCAATGATCCTTCTTGTTTATATTATCGAACGACGAAGATCGAAAGAAAATTTTTCTATCTATGCCGTCTTAAGAGCCATTCAACGTTTCAAGAAATGTCATATTGTTTAATTATTACCTCCACGTAATCCGAGTGCATTGTACATTGTTTAAACAATTATAAATTTATAGTATCTGTAAAATGATTAAATATAGCGGTATGGAAGTATTCTATTTCGATGTTTTCTTCTCGAGACACGAAAGGAAACTGACCTGGTAACTCGCATTTTGTCCTATTTTCTTCTCAAGTCATATTTTCTTTATAAAATGGATCTTTTCTCATGCCTATGAGAACGGTGGATTCTTATCTATAATGCGGATATTCTCTACAAGTTATGATGTGAGGTCTGATTTTTGTCCTTTACCGTCCATCTGATTAAGGTCGGAAATCTTTGGCAATGCAGGCACAGGAATCTAATGTAGATAATATTATAGTAACACAATACGCGCAGGAGATATGGCAGGAGGTAAAATAAATAAATATTTATTGCGTTGGAGTTGATATAACGTTTACATACGATATGATATCAACGATATTCGTTTTCATACCTGTGAATGTAAATTTCCAAGTCAGCTTTAGTCAATATATTTGTCAATGATTTTAACTTTGCTTCAACAAAGTGAAAAGATGTTTATTTCTAATGAATGCACTATAATGCATATGTATTATAGGAAATGCTATCTTTTGAAAAAAAGAAAATCTAAAAACACAAATGATGAACCAATCTTATCACTGCTCAAATCATACTAATCACATACAACGGTCAAATTCGTCCATTATGTATTCACATTTGAATGAAGTTTAATATAATGTTTAAAAATACATCTCTTAGCTTGAGATAAGTCTACAACTGTTTTATATTTGATAAATGTTTTAAAATATTTCCTGTTATTTTCATTGATCGTTCTAAAACCTTTAAATATTTCAACCTTAATGATATTTAAATTCTTTGATTTTCCATAGTTTTCTAACTTTCTGTTAATTCGCAAATCCTTTAATGATAAATACATCTCACGTGAAATGAGTTAAGATTTTTCCATGTTAGAAATACGCATTTTTATATAGATACTGTGCATCACCTTTGTGGGCACTTTGAGACTCCAGACATCTTCATTTCTCCGAATAATATGTCTTGATGATTATATTATAACAAAGGTGTTTAATTTCTAATAATGTAATGATGATAGAAATAGTAAAATATCGTAAACATCTTATTCTGTAGCCTCTTTAAAATATAGTTAATGTCTATTTATGTTAGTTCAAATTTGGCGCCGTAACTTCCGCCCTCTAATATGATAGTCAATAATTATTTTTTTCTCTAATAATAAATAATACCCGGCAAATCAAATAATAGAAATAGGGCTGTATCAGTCGAACGATCACTTTTAAGTATCTAAACTTTTCAACGACAATATGACGACCGACATTTTAGGTACTCGTATCTACATATTTATATATATATATATATATATATATATATATATATATATACATATATCTATGTGTATATATATCACACACACATAGATATATGTATGCACATATACGATAAACGTTTAATAATTTATTTCTCAATGATTTGTTATTAATTTTCGTAGTCTTATATTATTCTTAGAACTCTACGGAACATTTGAAATGTTTATAATTAAACGTTTATAATTAAAATTCATAAAAGTTAAATAAATCATATTTTTAATCAATGATGTACACACACACACACACACACACAAGTTTCTAGATTAATACGTCACGGCCATTAATTAAAAAATTATGTATCAACTATTAGGAACATTTTATGTAGATTAAACATTAATAGATATTAATTATTACTGAATGTAAGGAAGAGAGATTAAAAATTCTATAAATAAGAAAAGGAAAAAACTTGTCTTTGGCGACGAAGAGACGAGGAGGAGGAGGAGGAGGAGGAGGTGGAAATTGAACACCGACATTTAGTTTCCCCATCTAAACACGCTAGCTGTTTAAACACCAATATATTCCACCATGGCACTTGTAAAACTTATATAAAAACACAATATCTCAACTTAAAAATCTTTATATGTACATCTTATCATTGTGTTAATCTTATTTAACTTTTCAGCATCTCATGAATCATTAATAGATTTTGATAATCCTTCGGATAATTTTGGAAATTATTTACTTTTGAAAGACTACGCCTAATTTTCTATTTTGTATAAATACATATTTAAGATTGGCATTAATTTACTCCAAGTACGAATAATTCTACAGATGATTTCTGATGATTAGAATGAAGACGTAAAATAGGTCGAGTTGCGAGTATGATCGAGAAAACAGGTTGCTTCTTTCGAGTAGAGTCATTCTAACCTCGTGCTGCCTCGTGCATATTCGTATTGGCGGAGGCTTGGTGTGGCGGGGAGGGGAGGTGATGGCTGCGGCTGCGGCTGCGGCGGTGAATAGACGGAGGACGCGCGCGGAGTATAAGCGTGTGTCAGCGTACATCATAATACGGTGTGTTTGTGCCTCTGACATAGACGGAATAAATCGAGGAAGACATTTCTTTATTTGACGAAAGAGAGAGCAACGAGTACGCGAAAGAAAGATAAGAAGAGTGTGTGAAACGGGTCCATGGTGTGAAACGAGGATAGTAAGATGGCGGGATCACTAACGTGGTCGTGCACTTGTTGTCTACGATTCAAGTTCAGCCCAGAAGAGATCGAGCAACGATACAAAAGTCAAGAGATCGACCGGATGCTAGAGAAAGATCGGCAAACTTTCCGTAGGCAGGTTAAACTCCTGCTTCTCGGTGCTGGAGAAAGTGGAAAATCAACATTCCTTAAACAGATGCGAATTATACACGGAATCAAATTTGAGGTATGACGAATAGTTACGTGTCCAAGTGTCGCATTCCTATCTGCCAATTTCGTTGCGATACGAGCGTCAAATTAAAGGAAAGATCGTATATTATTTATTGGCACGTACTTTATTTTCCTGCTACCTTGATCGAATCGAATGTAAAAAAATTTTTTCTTTTTTTTCCAACTTACGTCTCTATCCAAACGACTTGTCTCATGTATCTTCTCTAATTACACTTGTTCATTGATGTTCAAGAAAACAACAGTGTCATTCTGATGTCCTTTACTATTCAATTTCATAAGCATAAGATAGAGCATGCAATTGAATATATTAATACTCGATCTCGATTTTATAAGAGTACACTGACCGATAGAAGTATGTTATTATCTTCCAAGTTCTTCTATCATATATTTGACACGCTAGACTTGGTCCATTCTATTAATTAAAACGTTTAAAACGTTTAATACTTGATGTTACAGCCTGAATTAATTAAAGAGTACCAGCATATAATCTATCAAAATATAATCAAAGGAATGAAAGTATTGGTAGATGCAAGAGATAAGCTGAACATACCTTGGGAAAATCCTAAAAATTATGATATTGGATATCAGTTATTGAAATTTGAGAATACCATGGTTTTGGATACTAGATTGTTCCTCCATTATGTACCAGCTTTACAAAGTTTATGGAAAGATGCATCTATTAAAAAAGCATTCGATAGAAGAAGAGAATTTCAATTAGTAAGATGCTATTTTTTATAATCTCTCTCTCTCTCTCCCCCTCTCTCTCTCTCCCCCTCTCTCTCTCTCTCTCTCTCTCTCTCTCTCTCTCTCTCTCTCTCTCTCTCTCTCTATCTATCTATCTATCTCCCCTTATATGCGGTTTAGCTAAAGGTAATATTAAAATATATTAAATGAATAATTTATAAAATAATCTTCTATTTCCAGAGCGATTCGGTCCAATATTTTCTGGATAATCTCGATAGGATTGCCAAAGTGGTAATGCAATATATCATTAATAAGTAATTCTTTCACTGCATGACATGATTATTTCATAAGGTGCAACCAAGAAAATCCTGTAGATTAAAATTTTTAAATATTTTATTGACCTCCGTCTTGTTTTTAGGATTATGCTCCTACGCATCAGGACATTTTACATTGTAGAAAGGCGACAAAAGGAATTTCAGAATTTGTCATACCAATAAACAATATTCCATTTCTATTTGTTGATGTTGGTGGACAGAGATCTCAAAGACAAAAATGGTATCAATGTTTTGACTGTGTGACCTCTATATTATTTCTTGTATCTTCTTCGGAGTTCGATCAGGTCTTATTAGAAGATAGGTAATGAATAAAACACTTAGGTGTATAAATATAATGAATCAGCTTTGCGAACAGTCTTTGTGTATTTATTTATTTTATTTGAAATTTTAGGAGGACCAATAGATTAGAAGAATCAAGAAATATCTTTGATACAATAGTGAATAATATGATATTTGGTGGTGTGTCAATAATTTTGTTTCTAAATAAAACTGATCTCTTGGATAGAAAAGTAAGATCGCATGATACTAATGTTCGCTGGTATTTTCCACAATTTACGGGCGATTCACATTCCATGAAGGATGTACAGAATTTTATATTGGAAATGTTTATATCTGTCAAAAAGGATCCAAGGAAACCTTTATTCCATCATTTTACTACTGCTGTCGATACAGAAAATATTAAAGTTGTATTTAATGCAGTAAAGGATACTATTTTGCATCGCAATTTGGAGTCTTTAATGCTCCAATAATGTAAAGTAAGAATGGAGGGAGCAGTTATTAATGGTTAAAAGGTATGTGTACAGTACTAGCATTAATTGTATAATATAGGCCGCCAATTTATAGCATTAAAATTGCTCGCATTGGCAGTTAGAAGAGTTTACATTCTTGCAGGACAATATTCGTTGATATAAGCTACATTATTTATTTCTATATCAGTTACGTAAAATCGAGCACACGTACAACTGATCTATATTAGGGAATGAAAAAAAAAAAAAAAAGGAAAAAGAAAAAAAAGAAAAAAGAGAGAAAAAAAGAAAAAAAAACAAGTAATGTCTTGTCTAAAAGTATGTCAACTTCTTATGCATTATATCTATTGATAATTATTTTTATAGTATCTTTAAAAGCCTAAAAAAATTTTGTATATAAGGCCTTATGGACATTATATAATTCATCAGGTTTAATTTAGACTTTTTTTTTTTTGTTTTTTTTTTTTTTTTTTTTTTTTTTTTTTTTTTATGAGAATTAATTTCATTTCATTCGGTACATATATTAATATACTCTATAGAAATTTAGCTTGTTGCTATCTCGTGCTGCTAAGTGTGCTGAAGATACTGTCTACACGGACAAATTTGTTTTAGGCATAAAAATAACTTATTTATACTTAAGACTAATTATCTTTGTTAATAATCACTACCTTAAGCGGAGAGTAAACCAAATATTAGCTCCATGCCATATAAACCAAATGAGACTAACCACTTGTGTTCAAACGTTAATATATTAACTGATTTGCTTCCAACTATGGCAAAACATATACTGATTATTTGATTTCTAATTTGGAATTATCAAGATCATGTGATTAAAGTACTTTTGATTTTTATAGAAAGAATTACATTTCGTTTTTAATAGTTAATAAAAATTTCATATGGGATGTAATATATGACCAAATTTGGAGATAAGGTACATGTATGCTATATTTAGAGTTGAAAGATGCAAATCGTAAAGGTAAAATCTTATTTTAATTATGATTATAATATATAATCATGCGAAATGTTAATGACAAAATTAAGATTTGCTTATTGATCTTTAATACGTCAAATTTGAAATGTTGCTATTTTTCATATATAAATATTATAATCTTTATATTTGTAGCTTTATAATTATTGCCTATACTAGATGCTTATCTATACTTCAGTTACCATCTATTTTATGAATTAATGAGTGAAATCAAAATAAGCAAATCTAGACTGATAAACAATCGTAACTTCATATTTTACATCCTATTTGTACTCATTGAAAAGTTTTTTGAAGATGATCAGTATTGATAATTTTCTTCTTCTTTTTTTTTTTCTTTTTTTTTTTCTTTTCCTTTCTTTTCTTCTTTTTCTTTTTTTTCTTTTTTTTTTCTTTCTTTCTTTCTTTTTTTTTTTTTTTCTTTTTTTTGAAAACTGTGATTGCGACGGTTGTCTTTGGTTTCTAAACACTCTCGAGTACAAGCTTATACGAATAATATTATCTGAACTGTATTTGATATAATTTAACTGTAATTATATTTATCTGTTAATATACACTTTATATATTATAATAAATACTTCGATCATAAATTTGGATTATCGAATGCATAACATAATTTTCAAATAAAAATAATAAGAATAATAAAAATATTGAACTGTGCAAAATGAATAATATAAAAGATATGCCAATTATATAATATGTTTTTGAAGATCTTTACAAATCTTTTTCTATAAAAAAAAACTTCGATTATCTTTCCTTTCTGTATATTATATTGAAATTTGTATGTTAGGACAAAACAGTTTTTATATGTGGCTTGAGATTTCTACTTCTCAACTGGTGGAATCTTTGTAAAAGTCTTAATGCCAGAAATAAGTATATACATTTGCATAGATGGAATAATTTCATTTGATACTACAGATTTTATTGCACGCCAAGGATTTTATGTAATGATGCTGATGAAACCAAAGACTGCTATAGTATAAAATGAAAGAGATAAAATTCCATATAACTTGGTTTATATAAGTTTAATTGTAAAGTATAATATTATAAATTTATTTAGGGATGAATATATTATATTGTTATTTCATAAGCGTGTTTTGTACGAAGTATTTTTGGAAATACAATTCAAAGGTGTGAAAGCAGTTATTTCCAATATTTAGTCTGATCGTCTATTACATAAAAGTCTTGGTTCTTCTTATTATTTACATATAATAAGAATTATGAAACAGAAAATATAAAAATACGCTTTAAATATTTGCTATTATCTATAATCAATCACAGATTGTAATAGCATAATATTTGGTCTAAACAAGATCAATGACCAGAATCTGCACTTGGAATCATAAAATTTATATATACTTACATCATGCAAAGACAAGATGGAGAGTGTAGTAATTAATAATGTTTTTTACGTAATCATACATTCCTAAAAATTTTATAAAATTCAAGTCATTTAATGCCTTTATAAGATTACTAAATTTACAATGTTTTTTACTTGTAAGTACATTGCAATTGTCTCCAGAGTTAATCTTTCTGAGACAGAACTATTGTACGATTTTATACTGTTTGTACTTTGTATGAATGAATAATGAAACAAACTGTCGATTTATACTTTTTATAAAGATCATTTGTCATTTTTTATAAAACTATTCTGAAGGGAATTGGAGTATTGATATATATATAGATTAAATATCTATTTATAAACCCAACTATATATAATAATAGTAATATTATAGGAATCTTCCAAGAATTGTATAATTGCGATAAACAAAATATACGAGTCTTACGAGATTAAATTTTAACGAAAAACCAAAAAGAAAAAGGAACAAAAAATGTAGCAATAAATTATGTCTTTGTGTGATTGACAAATATTTATCTATTGCCAATTAAAAAATGATTCCAATATCGTTTTAACTTAATAAATAGCAATATTCATTCTATTTTGAATGAACAAAAATACATAAACGAACTATGCTCGTAATGTTGATCATTTCACAAGAGAAAAGAAATAGAACGGATTTTCGTTCTACGGACACATTTATAAGGAATAAGTAATAAAATTTTATAAGCTTGTGCCAAGGAAGAAAATTATTGAAATGTCTTTCATTGGATATTTGCTGTTTTTTTGCATTTACATATCGCCTAGACACAAGAAAAATAAGACAAGTCCAAAATGAAATCTTTTTCGATAGAACAATATAAATACTTCATTAATATTTTATTCAAATCAATTAAATTTTTTTGTTCGTATATCGATTATATAAAAACTAGATTATATATATATACGCGCGCGCGCGCGCGCGCGCGTGTGTGTGTGTGTGTGTGTGTGTGTGTGTGTGTGTATGTACATATATATATATATATATATATATATATATATATATATATATGTGTGTGTGTGTGTATATATCGTATATGATAATTTGGCAATTGTATCATTTTTCTTGCACACAAGTGTCCCCTTTAGATTAGTTTTTTAATATAATCAATGTTTTTATTTAATACATATTGAATCTATTTACAGAATTTTCATTGGAATAAATTATGCACTTTACTGATTCCTTAAATAATTGTATAATAAGCATTTGCTTTAAATTATACTGAAAATATGAATTTTTTTCATGAATTTTATAATAATAAATAAAATAATTCACTAATTTTTTAACATTGTATATTCTGTTACTTTTTTCATTTACGTATATTTTTAAATAAAACCAAATGAAATTGCATATAATGCCGAATTTTACTCATTTAGAGCAACTATTAGATATGTTTAGAAATGCATAAAACATGCACATACTAAATGAACACTGTTGCTGGAGACATTGTACATGACTGTATAAAAATCATAGAAATTATCATTTTTGAATATATATATATGTATATGTATATGTATATGTATATGTATATGTATATGTATAATAGTTATTTAGACATCGCTTAGTGCAATCGCAATTTTTATATTTTATGCATCTTCAAGTTTATTATTTAATAGCAAGTAAAGTGCTCCCATATTTTTAGACTATGAAATAAAATAAAATGTTAAATTTTTTGCATACTTTAAATAGTTCTCTACAACTAAGTAAAATTAAAGGAATTGGATGTTAAAAGTAAAACTTGCGAATGTATTTATAAAATATGCACTAGTATTTTATAATTTTGAATATTTATGTATATATTTTTTTAATTACCTCCAGTTTTTATATATAGAGCAATATTTAAGATATCCAATGAATAGATGCTATATTGCGCTACTGAAAAGTGACTTTTATAGATGGATTAAGGAAAATAGAATTATTTTCTTGTAGAATAACTTCAAAGACCATACAGTTATAAAACTAATATCGATAAGTTTATTATCTTTTCTATGAATAATGTGATATTCTTCTACCTATTATTTAAACTCTTTTGCATATGAAAATTTTATCTTGTTATTTCATTTGCATTCTATTGTACATGGTCTGAAGTACGTAGATACATTGTGCCTTTTGTATACTGTATATTTGTATATAAAATCACTTTACAGAAATCTTTGTAATAATGTAAACTAAATGCATAAATAATAAATATAAGTTTAGAAATTATTTCTGTTATTTCATTGAATCAATCTTATTTTTAAATTTCAAATTAATCTTAGTTAATAATCCAAACATAATATTATTATTTGTAGAATTTTATATTTTAATTAATTGATGATTTATATAAAACAAATTAAAAACTTACATTCATTTAAAAATGATGTATATTTTACATACTTATTACTAGTACTTTTATATATATATATATATATATATATATATATATATATATATATATATATATACACATAAAAGATGTTTGGAAAATTAAATTTATTTATAATAAAATCTTGAAATATATAACAGAAAATTATATAAATGTCTATGAAATGTCACACTGTATTAAAAGAATTGTTCACAAATTAATGAATCGTTCGCTTATACATAATATTATTGTTATTTTATTCAGATCTAAATTTAATTATAGAGATTTTTCTATATTCGAATAATTATCTAATTTGTTTGCTATTAGTTTAGTCTATTTATATTCTCTTTTTTATTATAATTTTGCCACAAGATATAATATTATACGTACGAAAATACAGAAAAGATGACAATTAAATGTACTATGCAAGAAAATTAGCTTGCCTATTAAAATGTGAAATCTTTTGATTTATCAATTCTCTATCGAATTCATTTTGATCCTGTCATATTTTGTTAATGCGTTGATAAAAGACACTTCTTGTCTTTTTTAGGATAGTAAATCCTAAAATAAAGTATAAACAATGACTAGACAGGACCTACATATCAAAATTGAACTTTTAATTAAATTTTACATTTACAGTTTGTTAAGATGTTCCGTATTTTGTACAAATACGTGTATGATACATGTAGGCATATTTAACAATAACAAAAATTCAACAAATTCAGAGCGATATGTATTATTAATCGATGTCATATTTCATGGATCACCGATATAATTTTATCATATAAATAATATGTAAACATTTTTATAGTGAGGAAAATAGAAACATAGTTAAATGTGTTACAATTTGAACATAACAAAACATTACAAAATATTTTCATGTAATCGTTTAAAAATCATATAACATAAATTTCGACACGCTATATATCAAGTATTACAATATCGACAAGTAGCACATGTAACGTACGAATATTTTATATAAACATCACATTTGTAATTTAAGCTTAAGCAATAATAATTACATTATTTCATAGTGAAATGTTCCATATATTACAACATTATTTACACATTTTGTTTTCCTCCTACTACAATATAATCAAAGACATATAAAAAGTGAAGATATAATTGCATTATGAGCATAGTTTTAAATATGCGTGGCTATTTTGACCGATGTCAGGAGATATTATGTGTACTTTTATAAATATACATTTAATTCAATTGCGTTTACAAAAATTATATGTAATATATATAAAAATTACAAATATTGTATCTATATTACGTGTTCGTTTAAGAGAAAAACTTTGAATGAATAAATAAATCGTCAGACATTGAATTATGAAGTACAATGTTATAACCATTATACTTTTACTACACTATAAATAAACTCAAGTATGGTATGTGATTCAAAAAGGAATGTAATGTAATATGTGTCATGCCAGCCATTCTTTTTTCATATAGTACAAAAATAGCATCTATACGCATAAAAAAGTCCAATGGTATCTAAATCACTATCTTTGCTTCGGTAATATTACACTCTAGAATATGAATTTTTCTTGTTCAGTCTCATTTGTAGAAAGATAGGACAACAAAACATTTTTCTCATAATCTCAAAATAATCACTGATTAATTCGACGTTTAAATATATCTCTTATAGTATACCAAAATAGAAAACTATAAACATACCACATTACACTTTTATAATCACAAAGTTGACAAATGCATACGAGCCTAATAATGTGGCTAACAAACACGATTCTAGTGTAATTTGTGGAATGTAACTTGTCAAACAAGATAGTCATTAGTGAATACAATGAAATATAAATAAAAGGAACAATATATAATTTTGGTTTATAAACATATGCTATGTATCATTAGTTTCAATGTATAATATATCCAATAATAATTGATCCAATTAAATGCAATTTATCCCAGTGAAGAATACAGATGAAGTATATAATGATGATCGACGATTAATAAAACAAAACAAAAAAAAAAAATATATATATATATATATATATATATATATATATATATATATATATATATATATATTCTTTTTTCATTAAAATTTGGCAGTAATATCATTATTTGCTGTTACATTGGTATCGAGACATTACAAGGTGCTTAAGTTTCATGATTTCCTTTTTTTCCCTCCGTAGGTGTAGTCTTAGTTTTTACTTATTATAAGACTCCATACAATAATTACGCCTACCTCACCATTTTAGGTATTACAATCGTGCATATCATCTGTATCATCACTGGAATAAACTGCTTCGTGCCTTTAATAATTTTCAAAACTATAATATGCGTCTTATAATATGCATCTTGTACAAAGTTACGTTTTCATGTCTTTAGTACGTAATATATAAAGGCATATGAGGATAAATGTTATTTATGAATGAAAACGTTCATAAGTAAAATTGAAAGTAGCACAGCAGCTACTTTCACTAAACTATTGAATCTTGAATACAGTATGATTCAAATGTTATGTGTTAAACTTATCACAAATATTTGATATATTCATATCAAAATTATATCCATGTCATGAATATTCAATATCAGTATAATGAGGCATTTAGAAAACATATATCAAAAGTTTATCCGATAAGAAATATGTTTCGTTATTCGTTAGATTTTAACGTCACATTGATTTGTGCATAATTATTTACTAAATCATTGAATATTATATGATGCTTTCAGCTTAGCGTGGTTTACAAAAAATTATCTCCTAGAAAATGGTAGTATCCTTTAAAAAGTTAGATTAATTAATGGATAAGACTTATTGCATATCTGATCTACATACTGTTTTTAATTAAAGTTCAAGTTCTTCGGCAGTGCGGGAAAGTCTATGGTTATCAATTCGCCTGCGTTGACTACGCCTCACAGCATCTGCTCTACGATATGGTTCTGATCTAAGACCAAGAAGTATATCTTCTAGGGCACCATTATACACTTCATCTTGCTGTAGAAGTTTCTTCTCTTGAACCAATCTTGTTTTATTCTTGAGTTCATTTATGACAGCATCCTAGTGTAATATAAAATAATTTAATTAATAAAAGTCAATTTATAATTACTTCGCAAGTAGTAATCTTCATTATCTTGAAATTATAATTCAGATTCATATATAATACTGTATACCTATAAAATATAATACGATGTCAAAAAAAGATATTTATTCTGAAACTTTATTTAAGTCAATGAAGTTGTGACATTTCCAAGGGAAGAAAGTAATAGAGAATTTTTCTCAAGCAACATGAATGCAAGCTGTGACATGCTAACGCATCTCTTCAATTTTGTTAATGATAAACATTTAGTATAAGTACATATACATACACAAACATGTATGTATAAGTATGAAAATATGCTTATAATTGTGAGAAGCAGGCATATAGGTAAGCCATGTAGCATATTTTGATAAGCCATGAGTAATTCTATTAATATCGAAAGTACGTTATAATATTGAAGTATCTATGATTCTCATAATTGTAAAACAAAGTATTAAAAAAAATATAGATATACATAATATCCATAAATATATATATATATAATACAAACCTACACTTTAATATTTCATATTCAGAATCTGTAGAAATTAAAAATAAATGTTTTAAACTTCATCTTTATATTAATCGTTGCCTATCTTCAACCATTGCTAAATTATCTTTTACAGCGTTTTATCAGAAGATTGAAATGCTTTCTAGTATGCCTTATAAAATATTTTATTCATGGAAAGATATTATTTCTGAATGGGATGTATTATTTTGCCGATAAGATCTATATATATATATATGTTTATATATAAAACAGGAAAATATAATGTTCCTTGTGCAAATATATTATATTGTAAATACAAATTTTGTTCACTTTAAAGGAGCAATATATGCGATAATGCAATGTTAAATTCTTAAATGAAAAAATATATAGAATAAAACTCTTACATGGTAAGCATTAATTTAGTTATGCTCACTTTGTAAAAATTTTAGTGTTGCGGATATAATGTCGGTTAAGACTCCTCCTGACTAAAGTCCGAAATTTCTATTTATTCGTTATCATATTTATGAATAAAACTTGTAACGTAATAAAGCAATATAATCAGTACTACGTATATAAATATAAAAAGTATTAAGCAATGAAATGCAAGAATACTTTTTTACTTGTGGTATGTTACTTTTGCCACTTTTTTTCACCTTCTTTCTTTTTTGCTTCCTCTTTTTTCTTTCTTTCTTTCTTTCTTTTTTTTTTTCTCCCCCTCCTCCCCCTCCCCCCCCCCCGCTCCCCATCCCCTAATTAATTACGTTAGCTCATATTGACAAATACAAACAGATCCACTGTGGTAGTTATCAATTGTATGATTTTGTTTATAGATTTTATTTTCATTAAGTTCCTAATCAAAACTCACTTTTCCAAATCAGAAGGAGTCTTAAGGATAGGCAGTGAGTGAGGATGGACTTACACGTTGTGAATTGTTTCTGTATTGTTATGTTCTGACCTCCTTCTGAGTTCATTAAGATGCCGGTGCAACAGAGTCTTGTTCGAGTTACAGCAAAATTTCGGTGACTTTAAATCCAAATAAATATGTAACAAATAAGTGATCAGATTCTGTAATATATGTATATTTTGTTTGGAAAGGCGAAAATGTGAAAGGCTACAAGAACACTCATAAAACGATATCAATTGATAAAGTTATTGATAATCCCCGTAGATATCATGCTAATTCGCAACATGCAAAAAAATTATTAACACTTTTTAAAATTTACTTTTAAATTTGCCTACTATTATTAAGTTGAATGTTTTTCAATCTTTCCAAACTTTTCATTATAATGTTAAATATCATTTCCTTAATAATAAATTATCAACGACTAAACGGTTAAATTGCAAATTCAAATCACCGCATGTAGATGTTATTTGTGATAGAAAAATGTGAAATAATTGACTGTAAGTAAATTTTCAAAGGAATCTAATTCAATGATATAGCGTAATATTATAAATAAAGCCCCAATTTGATAATATGCTCATACATTGCGAAACTTGTATAGAAATGACATAGCACATACCATAGGATATTATTTTCTTCGTAATTAATACACTAAACAATACACTAACATATTTCAATATAAAATCCTATGCCAACTTAAATTAGATCTCTCAAGTCTGAGCTTTAATTATAAGGCAATATAAGTGATAAAAAGCATACTTAAAAAACAGTAACACTCTTCATAGATAAAACGACATTCAATGATAGGTCTATTTGTGTTGGAATGAAAAGGATGTTAAGAATGCATTTCCATTCTTAACGTATGTTAAGAATACATTTTTTTTTAAGTAAATATGTCATGATCATAAAGCGTGCCCTGCAATAAATATATGATTTCGTACTATTCTCTGGATTTGAGCATGCTCAATTCGCGTAGAAGTTAAAGTTAAGTAAAAGATATGTAATTAAAATAAAAGAATAAAAAAGATAGCAACAGCATAAAAACATGTATATCGATCTTAGTAATATTAATTGTGATAACGGCAAACATTTTTCTTTTTTCTTTTTATAACAAATATATTTGTGTTTAGAGAAATATAGCATATTTGTATTAGATAGTATTAGTACAAAGACAGTTAAATAAGGAAGCAATAGAAAAAGCAGATTAAATCTGAGAAGAATTGTGTGTGTTTCTAATTTTTATATTATATATTAGAAATGTTTCAATCAAAACAAGTCTATTTACTAAGCGTACTACCCTTGATGTAAAATGTGCTATTAATAAAAGCATGGACTAATTGTGTGTGTGTGTGTGTGTGTGTGTGTGTGTGTCAATTTAAAATATCGATTTAATAATATTATTACAAATTTGATTCTATATATCCTAATAATCATAATGATTTGTCCAAACTTCTAATCAATAGCACAACGGTATTAATATCCTTTTTAAGCCAATTATATCAATAAAAAATGTACAAAAAAGATATGGTATATAACACACCTGCTGTTTCTTCTGGTTCAATTTATTTCGTTTAATTACTTGCTCAGACGTATTTAAAGCTTCCGCAGCAGCAGCTTCTAATCTACGACGTTGCTCATTTTCTTGATCCGCTGCCTGTTAATGATAAACGAGTGTTTGCATTTTTGTAATCTTATTTATTATTTACAATAGTTAGCTACTCATATGTTAGATTGAAAACAATACCTTAAAAGATCTTGCGAATCTAACAAGAAGCGAGAAGAAGGTATTCGCATCTGCTTGTCTGGGGCTCTCTCCGAAATATTCAACGCATTCTCGAAATGCTTCACCGGCAGCACGTGCGTCTGATTTGAGTCGACGTAATTTCTCTTCGGAATTATTTAAAAAGTCACGTAGAACGGTATTATGTTTTTCTTTACCACGAAGTTCGAATTCTTTTCTTACAAGATCCATACCCTTTTCCAATTCATGAACGTCGGTTATTATATTTTCAAGAGAAACTATAACAAAAATATATCATCAATATTCAAGTAAGACTGCAATTAATTTTACGTATTGATTGTGACGTCCAAGATAATATTATATGTATTCACCTGTTGCAGCTTTATCAATATACATGAGTTCGGAATCGAAATTAATGAGTTCCGGGAATTTGATTCGTATTGTTGCTACTATATAATGTAAAAGGCACATCCTTTTATCTGTAGACTTTGTGTCTAATAACGTATCTAAACTTTGTAATTTAAATCCGTAAGCAGGTCCACGTTTGCTACTGTTTAAATAGTTTCCGAAAGCAAGAATGATTTCTAAAACTGCTCTCAATTTCTTAGAACTTTTCACGGTACTTGATGCAGATATCACAGCATGTATTTGTGGCGTAATAAGGTGTAAATTGTCAAAAAAGTTTCCTATGTAATTCATTATTGAAAGTTTAGTCGATATTCTTTCTACCTTTCCTAATTGCATCAAAAACTTATCCTCTTCGGTTAAGAGATTTATATTCTTCTTTTCGATAATATATTCACGATAAGCTTTTATCTGGGAAAAAAAAAGAAAAAAAGAAAAAAGAAAAAAAAAGAAAAAGTTTGTTATTTTCATTAAAAATAATATCTATGTGGAAAATAATAATTTACGTACCTCCTGATCGGTTGGCACCATACGCTGTAATAATTCTACATTCTCAAGCGAAAGTACCTTCAAATCAAGAGCATTCACGGCCATTATTACCTTTTCCACTGGCATCTCCATCTTTCTACGTGATATTGCTACAAAAAAGAAAAAAAAATACATGTATACGCGTAGAACTTATACGTATATATGTGTGCTTATAAAGTTTTTCATTCGTACCAATATTTCGTAATCTCGTGTGTTCCAAAAGAGACACATTTTCAGGCTTCTTAAATCTTTTACTAGGAAAGCTTTGCAGGCCATCCAGTTCGCTATTACCATTAGCTACATGACCACTCATACCGATCTTGAATCTCTCTTCAAAATCAGAAAAGTCTATGTAATTATGCAATCGATCGTCATCCAATTCATTGAATATAGTGCCTCGTACTTGATTCGGTTTTAATGCGATCCAATTGAGGGTAGGCAATTTGTACTTTGTTTGTACCTGAGATGCAAAAGAAAAAGAAAAAAAAAAAAAAAAAAAAAAAAAAAAAAAAAAAAAAAACAGAAACAAAGATAAATCAATTTGTCTGGCAATATAGCAGCAGTAAGGTTTATGAATTATCAGATCATTTTTCAGAGCCAATTATTATAAACAATTATTAATTTAGAACTTGTATTAAAAAATATCCCCGAGGAATGATCTATCGGGTCAACGTTTTACCTAAAAAGGATCAAACGTGTATATACTTTTCTTTTAATTGTCATTGCTCCATCGGGTGCTTGCATCATTCCAGCTGGTGGTGGTGGTATAGGCGCAGGTGGTGGTAACTTGTGATCGCCCGGTGAAAGAGGTGCCATAGGCGGTGGTGGTGGACATGGCGGTGGAGGTGGCGGAGGTGGAGCTGGCGTAGAATTATTAACTTGATCCGACGTTGACAATTGTTCTGTACTTAGTCCAGGTGATATAGTATTCTCCTGACCGAAAATATCAGAATTGTTCAAGGGACTCATAGCGCTTCCATTTCGCATATTGGCTATTAGAAAAAGACAGAAAATTAATTATTAATTATCATTCATTAAAATTAATCGACAATATAATAATTAAACTCGACATATTACCCGACGAACTCTTCGTAAGGGTTCCTGTAAGGGTCTCCAATTCGATTATCTTATTCTCCAAAACGCTTTGCCTACGCGCAGAGTCTTGTTTTTGTCGTTTGAGCGCTGCAAGTTCCTCCTCCGCTATTCTACGCGCTTCCGAAACATCCGTGTATTCTATCTTCAATGCACCTAATTCAGTCTCTAATTCTGCTAATTTCGCTAAAGATTCTCTTTCTAATTCGGTCATTCTGTCGTGTGCCTAAAAAAAAAAAGTATTATTACTTGAAAATTGTCATAACCATAAAACGATCACGATCATTCTTCCAACTTACATGGCCAAGTTCATCCTCTAATTCAGCTACTTTTTCTAATGCTGCAGTCTTCGTTTCGCTGTCTTCCATTAAAGCAGCGACATCGAATACATTGTCTAAGTAAGCCGAGATTTGAACCTACAATTATCAAATATTATGTACTTTTTTCTTCTGACCAAAAGAGAAAAAAAGATGAAATGTTAAGTAATGTCTGTTAAAAATGAATGGGAAATTAAATAAAAATACGAACTTGCAAATCTTCGCTTTCCGTATGTCTAAGTTTCTCTAAATATTCATCGAGGCCTAATTTTGTAAATTCATATTGCAAGTGTACTCGAAAATTCATATCTTCCACAGAATGAACGACGATATTCACGAACTGCATGCAGGCAACCATGAATTCTATATGGAAACTATCGTATTGCGTAAAATAAGTCATGAGCGTAGTAAATCTTCGCCTTTCCATGCACACTTCTTTGAAATTATCGAACGCCGATAAAATAATTTCATGTCCGCCTTTTACTAAACAAATCGCCGCAAGAAGTTCCAAAACTAAAGCTTTCGTCCTGAAAGTAAGGAAAGGGGAAAAAAAAAAGAAAAAAAAAAAAAAAAAAAAAAAAAGAAAGAAAGAAAAAAGGTTAATAATTAAAGATCTAAAATAAAAGAACACTTCAATTTTACGTATAAAGTAAATGATGTTACATATCAATGACTTGACTAATTTAAAATTTACCTTAAACTTTTGTGCATTAAACTAAGCGCAATGCAATTAATTGCTTCTCTGTGTTGTATAACCATATTGAAACCGTACTGAAAATATCAAATATAAATGATAAATATTTGGACGTTTCAGTTCCAATTAAATCTGCATATAATACCTTATTATTCATAATGGCACGCATGCAAAGTATGCAAACATGGATATCGTCCTTTGCTTCGCCCATATTCAAACGAGCCACATGTCTGGATCTGCGTTTTACACTGGGACTGTCTTTAAGTTCGTGAAGAGATGGTCTTAAACATCCATTATTCAAGTGCGAAGAACCGCCTGTTTCGACTAGTAAATTAGAAATGAAAAATTGTGTTATAAAATTTTTAATATAATAAACATTGTTATTTTATATATATATATATATATATATATATATATTTTTTATTTTCTTTTTTATCTTTCGTTCGGATATATGAAATAACTTACTCGTCTGTAATTTTTCTTCGGAACTAGCGTGAGATTCCAAAAGACGTTGTTCGTGTCGCATCATGAGTAATCTGAAGCTAAGGTAATCTATCAGAGCATCCAGTCCTTGATTCTCCTCGTCCAGGAATTCTCTTACCCATCTAAAACATTCCTACGATCATAATACAAATCCAAAAAGACGACGAGATAATGCATACGGATCCATTTACTTGAAACATACAATTCTATTGATCCGTTTTCATGCTTTTTACGGTGATTATAAAGAAGAAAGAAACAGACAAAAGAAGAAGAAAAGATCTTTTTTTCAATGACATTTCTTTTATATTAACGATCTAACAAATTATTTTATATCTTTTTTAATATCTTAAAATTTGTTAATAGTCACCTATAAATAGATAGTCTTCTCGTCATCTCTATTATAGAATGTAATTTATACACACACACACACTCATACATATCTTTAGATACCAAGTGCATCTGTGTGCATGTATCTTCAGATAGGAAGTATATACATGTGTGTGTGTGTGTGTGTACATTTCATGACGATAATCTGAGATAGATGAATTATGTAAAAGCGCCGACCGTAATTATCGCTCGAAAAATAAAACTCTTTTATTAAAAAAAAAAATAAAACATTTATCTTCTCTTACTCTATATGATTCGTGCGCAAGGAGATTTCCAAATCCCGAAGTACTTGGGTCGATGTAGACTCCCCAACCATTTTTCTTTTCTGGAAGAATGTGAGGAAACGATACGACTGTGGTAGTCATTAGTATCCGTCTGATAAAAGTAGCTTTTTTTCTGGTATAAATATGAACTTGAACGGAACAAAAACGTGCGTTCTTCTCGAAATAAAGAAAAATCTTCAAACAACATCCACCACGTTTTTGGACGTACGTTCGTACGTTAAATAATAGAAATTATTTGTTAATCGTTTTTATATAAATCAATTAAATTAACGAACAAAGTATTTATATACATAAGATAAAAATTTTTAATAAAAATATATAATTAAAGGCGAAAAGAAAGAAAAAAGGAAAACTTGAAACAAACATACTCGATGACTTCGTGACGCTTTTGGATCCAAATATGTACGTAATTTTGCCAAGTAATGCGACGGGGGATCTTTCGCTTGCACCCTTTCCTGTAATCGTTAACAATTTCCATATTATTTTACGAGTATTAATCATACATCAGTGTGCGCAATTGAGGAGCATGCAAAACGAAAAAGAAAATCAAGTTACAAAAGTCGCCTTTATGTTTTTCTTAAGAGCCTACTTTATATTGCTGTTGTCAAGATAAGAATATGGAAAGAATTACGTCAACAAATTTGTATTCTAAGAAGGAACATTAAAGTTGATGCTTTTACAACGCGCAAAAGCGGTCTATAAAAATAGACCTGAATGGAAGCATACCACCTGTTGCGAGTTTCATACTCTCTCATACTCTCTCTCTCTCTCTTTCTCCTCTTTCACGGCTATTTTTGTTACGCGTCTTCTACAACCGATTGTTAATTTGGATTCATTTATTTTGGATGCATTAAGCGTACTCGCCTGATCGCATATGATATCCCATTTTTTTTCGTTATCGTACTGTTTCAAAAGTTTCGCCTTATCCGGTGGTAGATCCATAGACGCCTGAAATAAACGATTAAATCATTCAAAATTCATCATGATTATGATCGCACGAAACGTATAATACATATAATTTATTTGACATTATAAATTTTTATAAAATAATTATTATAAAATAATAATTTTTTAATATATATATATATATATATATATATATATATATATCGGATCATAACATAAATAAGTTCGATTATATTCATTTAAAATTATACTTGCAACCTAACTTATTTATGTCGAAGCCTAATATATGTTATATTCATCATTTTGAAGGAATCGACATTTCTTTTAATCGTTTTGCTTTTTTAACTAAGTCTTATCGTTATCGCTGTTTTCCTGAAGCATTATAGTTTACCGAAAAAAAAGAAAAAGAAAAAGGAAAAAGAAACGAAACAACATTCGGAAATGATGTGGCGAAGGACGTGAACGATAATACATTCCCGTTATCAGAAGTATAAATTTTAATGGGTGACTTTCGATTTCAGCTCGTCGTACAAGCTGAAAGAAACGCAAGGGTGAGCTGCTGAATCGTTGGTAGGATCCGGCGAAAGACAAAAAGTGAAGACGAGAAAAAGGGAAAAATCAAGGAAGAGCGGAACGACGGGGAAGATCAAGGTCTTTTAACTGTAAAGAGATTGCGTCATTCATGTGGTGCACAGTGCAAGTAGCCAGTAAGCTGAGGATCACACGTGACGTCAGTGCCATTAATGTACAACGTTCAACGTTCGAGCAATGAGATAAAGGATTTCAAACAAATGTTTATATACCACACACACACAAATATATATATATATATATGTGTGTGTGTGTGTGTGTGTGTGTGTGTGTGTGTGTGTGTGTATGTAAGATACATTTTTCTTAGACTTTATCCTAATTTAATACTTCAAATAGTACCTTTCGAAGTAAACTTAATAACAGGAAAATATGAAATGTATTCAAGTTTACTAAATCGGAATCCAATGGAATCGAAGGATTATTCATTTGTTTATCACATTCGCAATGATTACTTGATCGAGCAACGAATGGATTAAGTATCGCAAGTGGAATCTATAAATAGAATCAAAGAATGCTTTCATGCAAGGCTTTCATCCCAGGACTCCTACAGAAACTAACCTATATAGCAGAAAATGATCGATAGAAAAAAATAAATAAAAAACTAAATAAAAAAAAGGAAAATAAAAAACTTATATTTGCACAAAAATATACCATTAATTATTTTACTTATTGCATATACATATGTATATATATATACATATATATATATACAAATGGATCAACCTCTCATTATTTTTTCTCTCATCATTTCGCAACAAATATTTACGAGTTATGTATCAATATAACAATTGACAAATTGTCCTATTGATGAATACTGATTAACTTTTATACGTCTTTTTATAAGATTCTATTTAACGAAATTGTAAATATCAGTAAATTTTGTAAACAGCAACAAACATAAAATTCACATTTTAATGTTGTTGTCTAAGTGTTGTTATAGAAGGAAAGAAGACATAATAAGGTATAGGACACGCATGTGAGAAGCGTGGGAGGGAGTGAAGGAAAGTTGGGTGGGAGAGATGGAAGGGAGGGAGAGAGTAAAGGAAAGAGAAGGGAAGGGAAGGGAAGGGAAGGGAGGGAGAGAGAGAGGGACAGAAATAAAGTATTTAGAATCCTACGTCACGCCATCGACCAATGGAAAAAAGAAAAAAAAAAAAAAAAAGGAAGAAAGAAAAAAGCAGATGATCGTGGCGAAGGGTGAGATACTCGCTGCTAACCAAAAGATTACTCACCAAGACTTTGGTAAAGCGCCTTTCAAGTTCTACGGCATCCGGCATCGGTTGTCTTGGTGCACCACGGACGCTACCACTTTTCGCATGTAATCCGGCCAAAGCTCCGATACCATGACTCGTTGGTTGATAAGAATGTTGAGAGGATCCGTCTTTGATAGCCCCATGAAATACTTCCCGTACACCGGCGTCGCTCTCGTTGATACGACTTTGCACGCTACCCATTGTTTCGGCTTTTTGTATATGTCACATTCGAAGAAACAAATATACATACATGTGTATATATCTATATTTTATATATATTATATATATATATAATATATATACACACACATGCACGGGCACACACATATATACGTATGTATCAATGAAGAAGACGGGCGCGCAACTCGGCGGTAGCGGACGATCGTACAAAGACGTATCGTAAATAAACACGATTCGGGAACAATGTGCACACACACTCTCTCTCTCTCTCTCCCAGCCCTTGTCAACACGAAGAACGGTGGTCAGTAACAATAACAGCGACGGCGACGACGACGACGACGTTCGCGATACTTCCTCATTCTCGATCGCTTCCAATTATTAAGCTCTCTCTAGGATGAGTAATGACGAGAAATTAACGATTGAAATCGGTTATCGTAAACTCGCGCAACAGGTATCGAGCAATCCATCGTGAACACAATTCCCATGAACTCAGAAACTCGCGTGAGACGAATCACTCTGCATTTAACACCACGTACTTGCGTCCACGACATCTGCGATAGCCTCGTCAGTGGGAAGACGGACACTCCCGTCTTAAAATCTTTGATATAACGACATTATCGCCATCTTCTTCGATATTCTTCCTTTAACCGAACTAAACTTCGATTATTATCGATACTCGCGATACTTCGATTAAGGGAGGCAAATTTAAAAACGTTCGCACGATTTCTTTTGAAAAAGGGTTTTGTTTTCAATGATTATTCAGTAAATAGGAAAACACGAAATAAATCTTTAATAATTAGAAAGAAAACACGATACAAAAGAAAAGATAACACGTCACACTTATCGAAAATATTGCACTCATATGTATATATATATATATATATATAACTTTCGTTCAAATTCTTGACGATTAATTTAACACTCCAAGGATTACAATAAAAATAGGAAATCTTTGACAAAACAATTAAATAATAAACTCAGTAAAATATTGATACATAAGCGCATTGAAGTTAAATTATGTATTTACAAATATTAGTGACCTACGATTTACGCTTTCGACAACAGTCGAATTAAAAACAATGTTTTACATCGAAACGCAGAATAAATTGCACTTTTTAAACGAATACAAATTCTTATTCAATTAAGTGCACTTTGAAAGGAATACAAATAACATTCTTAGATACGCGATACAATGTATTTAAATCTAAGTTTATTATGCAACGCTTTATCCTTTATCATTGGCACATGATTGGAGTGTGATTTTTCTGATATTCCATTTAAACTTTTTAAATAAAAAGGAAAATTAATTACAAGTATGAATTACGATCTAACAGAATTAGCAAATTTATTAAAGGTCTCATGCACCTAAAATAACATATCATTCAAAATAAAAACAATGATAAATTATTCATTTTCACAATAGGTACTGACAATTCTCCTAACAATATGCTAATTATGCATCTACAGGAAAAACATTTATGAAAGTTAAACAAGTATCTAAATATCATATCAACTGTATAAAGATGTGCAACAATCGATATACCCATCATAAGTTACACGATCACAAAATCGACGTTCACACTACACGGTACGTGAGAGAGAAAAAGTATGGAAGATAGCATTATTTTTTGGGCAATATTTCATTCGAAACAAGGATTAACGAAACAGCAAATGATTGATCAAAACAAAAAGCGAGCTGAGAATATAATTCTATAAAGTAGAATTGTCAATGATTTCAAACGTACTTCCAGAATAATTGATAAATCTACTATCGTAGGCATACCATGAATCATTAATAAACTCTACTATGTAGAATTATAATCACATTTCACTTATTGTTATCATTTAGTTTTGATTGATGATAACAATCATCAATGGTTAATCGTTAATTCTATTGACAATTGAAATAACTAACTTGATCATACTTGATATATGATTAATATTATTCTAAATAATATTATGTTGAATTCAATTTGAATGAAATATTATCCAATGATGGAAGATAGAAAGAGTGTTATGTGGATGTTTACATTCTTCAATAGAGCCATTTTACAGGACACATATCACTCGATAATCTCCAACTACCTTAATGAACTGGAAATTGGAAAATGATCAAGAATCAGCTTCAATGACGATGTCTAAGACTATATGCGAAGTTTAAATAGTGTTTTCAGAACGTTGGTAAGTGATTCTTTAAAAAAACAAAAACAACATGTCTCATTGATACTATCAAAAAATGCTTAAGTGCTATTATTAAAAGCGCAAGTAGGCAGTGCAGTGTTAGAACAAAATTTCTGTCACTCTAAATCTTGTCAAATAAATTATTTTTAAACATAATGTGTAACAAAGTACGATGATCAATTTTCTCTTATCATTGCAATCTGCATAGAGTACTTCTCTGTCTCACACATAAGTCATACATACATACATACATATATATATATATATATATATATATATATATATATATATATATATATATATATGCCAAGCATAGAATAATACTAGCACGACAGCACTTCAAATGAATCCTTGTGACTTTTTTATCATTGTGTCTAGATAAATAAGCTTCCTTAAACGTGATAAAAATTTTAGACTAGGCTTCCAGCTGCAATAAAAGAAATTCATGAGTGCTGCAATCATCAAGATGATAATCGCTTTATTTAAACGATATGATATGCACCCACAACATACTTTAACATTATCACAGCATTTCTGTTTATCAAAGTTTTCTTCAATACACATGTAAACATATTTTTTATATTTAAAAACAAAATGAGAAATAATAAGTCAAATATTAAAAACATGCTTTTGAGTATAAGACTAAATCTATATGTGTATAAGAATGCATCTTAATGCATCTAAAAAATAATTTCTAGATGCGATCTTCAACATGAAAAGATTGTATGTTATTTTGAATATCACCAATGAATGTTATTAAATGTATAGCAAGTTAGCAATGAATTTTAGAACTTTAATTTGACGTAATACGACGTAGATTAAAATTGCAAAACAATGTTACATATAATTATAATGTAACTTAATAGAAATTTAATGTGTTATACATGTGTTTTCAAAACAAAAATTGATCTCTTTGCTATTTGCAATTCCATCTATAATAAGTTCAGAACGCCCATACAAAGGGAATAATGAAATTCTTTTCTTCATGGTATAAAGGTGCAAAAAATCGCAGAAATACGATCATCTTCAGAATTTCTAGATATATGTAAGTCACCTTGAGGGCAATTATGTGATTATGCTAAAGCTTTTACTATTATAATAAATAATGATTTTCGTCGATTAGGAAGCACCATCCATCCATTCATTCATTCATCCATTCATCCACCCATCCATCCACCCACCCACCCATCCATCCATCCATCCATCCATCCATCCATCCACCCATCCACCCATCCATCCATCCGTCCATCCGTCCGTCTCTTAGGCCGATGGCTGAGCAGTTAATTTTTGAAGAGCAGTCATTAGCAGATTGTTTTACTTTTTCTTTTAATTATCAAGGTCCAATGAGCCTGCTCTGATAATAACATCAAATCAATAATATGCAGCTTATACATAGATTTTTCGCTTACAAAGGCTTTGTCCTACGTTTCCTTTATGCGCTGGTTTTTAGTATTTAAACTTATTTATAACTTGAAAATCGCAGTTCACACCACATTATTGATATGGGGTAAAATTCTCACTGATTAGACAGACGTACGTAGAATATATTCAATTTTCTAGCTTGTACTCTACCAGACATTAAACGTACTAGCAACCGAATTTTTTCACCAATAACGTTGACTGATCTCGGCGAATCGACCTTAGCCATTGTCGACTATTAAAATGAATCTGAAACAATGTCTAAACTGACCCTTCACATCGATTCCTCGTCATATTCCTAATAATCCATTCTCTATGTTTTGTTGATATACTGTCTCAAATTAAATGATCAGTCTTTCACTCTTTTGATCACACACTTTGTGAGAAATTTATAATCTTACATTTCACACCATGGAAACATAGCACTTTAGCGAGTATTGAAATATTGTTTATAAATTTAAACAAATTGGCAAGAGATTTCATGTATGTACTCAACACGAAACATGCACAAAATGAGCACAAATATATACAAATTCGAATGCCAGTACATGGAAAAACAAGCTTTCCACCAAAGTGTATATTACAAATTGGGAACATTTGTATATACAATTTCACAGTAGACAAATATTTCACTAGATTATAACTAAATGTTAATTCAGGGGAGCTGAAGCTACCTACATCGACAACTCCCACATTCAATATCAAATGACTTACAGCTTTTATCTTGGATTCAATGAAATGACAATTATACAGACTATACTGCAATCTATGAAGGCCAAGAAATTGGTATACTTAAACCTAGCCAACAGAAAAATATCTGTCGGCTAGACATAATAAGCTGTGCTGTATTTGGATAAACTTATGAATTTTCTTAATCTCCCATTTTCATTGTTAACAGTCAGTAATATTATTGGTATTATAGCAACGCTTAGTGCAATCGATGCTTATTGGTTGCACTTAAAACTCATGTAATTTGAGAACTCCCGTTTTTTCGGTTTAATCCTCTTTTAATATCATGCGAGGGGGGGAGGTCTGGATTATCATAAAGAAGGCCCTGAGAATGAGACAGCCTCTACTAATTGTAACTGTCTATTTCAGTGCTAGCATACTATTTATTTGCATTATTATGCATACTAAGTCATTGTATGATCAAGTCCTCAATACTGCGCATTAAACAATCGTATCTTTCCAATCAGAGTTAAATTCCAAGAATCTCATAGACAATCACTCTTGTTAAGTAATGTAGGATGTTGGAGTGGAAATAGACGAAACACGATATCCTTTCCACGATAGAGATGCATGCCACAGTCACAACTGACTTTGAGAATCATAGTATATTTACTAATGCTCCATATGTCTATTGTGAATGCAAAACTTCAATTGGGATGTTCACATGAATACACATTTCAAGCTCAATTATTGTCCCATTAAAAAAGATGTCTTTCATCAACACAATGGCAAGTCCAAAATTATTAAAAGTCTGTTATCTAGTAATGTTACTCTTCCGCTTTAACAAAATTAATAGTTTATGATTTGTCATTTTCAACTTTGATCACTTTCAGACTAAGTGGCACAATAGTATGTAAGGTTCTAAGATATGAAACCATCACACTTTATCATGAATGAATAGAAGATAATGCCACCAACATGCACGCGCGCACGCACATACATACATACATACACATACGTATATATATATATATACGTATATACATATATATATATATATATATATATATCTTCTATTAAATCTTAGATTAGAAAGTGATAATCCACAATCCACAATCCAAATTCCATCAACTACGTGGATGTGGTATGTTCTCCTTATCAGAACTGAATTCAAGTCATGTATAGAGTAAAGAATTTTTCTTAGATGAAGCTATCGATCTTGTATGATTTAGTCTTATAAGTGCGAATGTTTTTCTTAGTCAAGTTTGATTAGTCTGAGCTCTTCAACACAAAGTTGATCGCAAGACTTGATGTGACCTAAGTTAACAAACTATCAGTAGTTGTAATAACAATTGAAGCAATTGTAATAATCAATACTGTTCTACTTTCAGACTTACGGGGCTATTGATGTTTTAGCCATCTACTTATTTAATTGAGCACTTCTTAGCTGTCAACAATGTCGGTGAGAAAGTTGACAAGAATGAAAAAGATGAAACGGAGAGATCCACGATGGGCACCTCCGTTACCAGGGAAGAGATCATCCGTGGGCAATATCAGAAGACGCATGTGCAGTCTTCCGAAGCCCTGGCCTACCTAGCCCTTTTTCTGTTTAGCTTGGCCAATTTACGTCGTTTTAATATCAATTGGTAGAGAGTATCCAGGCCTTCATGTAAACCTTCACCTGTAATAGCACAAGCAGGTTGCACCCTTATACTAGAACTGCCAGGCATTCCAGCCAGTTCCAAGACACCAAGCTGCTTTTCCAATTCACTCACTTCTTTAGCACCTAAAGATTAAATAAAATGATCATTATCACTATTATATATCAAAGTAATAAAAGTTTAACCTAACGAAGTTTACCCAATAGATCTTGCTTATTTGCAAGAATTAAAATGGGCACGCCAGCATTATCGGGACTCCTAGCTGTTTTGGTAAGTTCCATTTTTGCTTCTTCAAGTCTTTCCGCGTCGCAAGAATCAACAACAAAAATAATACCATCCGTGCATCTTGTATAAGACTTCCACAGAGGTCGTAATTTTTCCTGTCCACCTACGTCCCAAACTAAAAAATTTACTCCTAGGAAAGAATAAATATTGGAACGTTAGGTGAAAATCAAAGATCTGATTAATGATCCTATTGGTTGACATTTAATATATACCTTTTGCTTTACCAATGCCGCCACGGATTCTTTCACAGTTGAAACCAATGGTCGGTACAGTATTCAAATATTGATCAAATTTTAATCTATATAGGGCAGTTGTTTTTCCTGCACTGTCAAGACCTAACATAGCTACGTGAAGCGGCGTTCCTGTGGGAAGAGCCTCGAGCAGACCACCTCCACTGGTGCTGCTCCTGCCCAACCCAGCACCCATTCCTTCCTACCCACCTTTTCCAGATTTTTTATCTCTTTCTTCTTCTCCTTTTTATAATCGTGCTTCTTACCCTGTTATACTTTCATCTATATGCAGCGATTACTTGCACTCTTAAATTGCACCTTACTTTTTTCCTTTATTCTTTAATATGTGTTGACAATACGTTATTGGATCTTTTTTTTGCTATTCTTGCCGTAGTTCTTATCTTATCGAAGAGAAGCCTGTTTCTAGGCCAGCGATTATTGTGCCACCTGAAATAAAATAAAACAAAAAAAGTAAATAAATAAAAAATAATAATAATACGGTTATTGCAACATTTGTCACTCTAAAAGAAACTTTAATTTTAAATAATTATAAATAAAGAATAGTTAATATAATAGTGCACTTACATCTTTTCTTGTGTTTATGCTTTACTTTTGTTAATGTATCTTGTCGAACCCTTTAAAAATCCCTTTTCCTTCAATCCTTTGATTAACCTCTTCTTTCTTACTACTTTTCTCTCTGCATAGTACAATATAAATGCTCCTAATATTTTCATGTACGTTAATGTTTTCAAATAATAATAATAATAATAATAATAATAATAATAATAATAATAATAATAATAATAATAATAATAATAATAATAATAATAATACAATAAATATTAGCGATAATCGAATTTCTAAGCGTTTCTCAGAGTTGGCGTGACGTTACTAGCTTGAAAAAAAAGGGATAAGGAAAGGGGGAAAAAAAAATAAACAAACACAATAATCGAGCGTCTGAGAAACGCTAATTGTTCAACGCTTATTAATTTCTGCGTTCGTAATCAATTGTTCATCTAATGTGAAAGCAATCGTTTTATATATTTCTACAAGTTTCTCTCGTTACGTAATTCGAGGCATATTTCTTTTTCTTTCTTTTTTTTTTTTTTTTTATATACTCACCACCTCATTTGTATATGGAACTTATCCAAATCTACATAACACTTGGGAGGCCGTCATCCTGAAAGGTCGCACAGTAACACATCACATCGACTTTGACATACTTCTCATCGAACTTGAAAGACCGGTCGTGTAATCATCGAAAAAGCACCTTAAATATGTTAACTTGTCGTGTTATTAGTCAATTTCATCTGTATATACATATACATATATATATATATATTATGCGCGTGTGTGTATATACATATATATACATACATATATGTATATATATGTATGTATATTCTTTATCAATAAATGATTACTTGTCACTGATATACGAAGAGAGACAACAAAACAATCGAGAACCGGTAAACGTCGATACGTCCGCAAAAACTCGCACTTCCAATGACTATGTATGACTGATAGATCGACAAGTAGCATGATCTATCTGACGAAAAAATGTTTAAACGAAGCCGTACGGCGGCAGCACTAACTAATGCATGAAACAAATTTGATAGCCAATAGAAATATCTGATTTCTATATTTGTAAACTGTTCTTAATAATAGAAAATAATGCTCTTCGAAAATCATACGATGCACTCGTTCTTGCATCGTCCCACAGTGAATCCATATAATACGGCGTAAATAAAATACGGTTCGTTTTTTCTTTCTTGGTATGGTCGATACTACAGTGCAGTATATACCGACATGTTCTTTAATTTACGCAGTTATTCACATTAATATACGTTGGTCTACGTCCGCTGACATTGTATTCATTGAGGCGTTGATCTGACACTAGAGATCGAGATTTGGTGAAATTATAGATTGTTGTATAAAAATATTGAATATTCAATCAATTTTGATATCGTATATTTTATTTTTAAGCTGCCGTTTATTCTACAGATACAAATAATGCCACGCGGTAAGTGAATCATCGTTCCTTATTCATTTATATGAATAGCTTGCCACGTTTTTCTAAAGAAAAATAACGCGCAATTTTGTTCATCTCGAAATATGCTTTTGTTTATTTATATTTTCGGCTTCTCTTTTAGGAAAATTTGTCAATCACAAAGGCCGTAATCGCCACTTTACGAATCCCGAAGAATTAGAAGAACAACGTCGCCAGGAGGAAGAAAAACGTCAGTGGAGAGTCAGTATTTTTAGGTTAACCACCAGCTCAACGACTTAGATATTATTGTTAAGTACGTAAGGTCGAATTGCCCTTCGATGGTCAAATGTGACACGGGCAGATAGTTGCAACAGAGCGTTTATGCAATTGCATTGTGCCTCGTTATATTTTCTTTCTTATAACTTTAAATATTGACGTAGGTTAAAAGTATTTTTAACCCAATTGGTATATACAGTTACTCACGAAAATTGCACACGCTATGAAGGATTCAATCAATTGAAAGCAAACAACTTTTTTCACGAATAAAGTTTTTTCTTTCTTTTTTTTTTTTCTCTTCTCATCCATAATATATAGTTTTAACAATACATTCATTTTATTTTATTAACAAGAATAAAGAAATGCAATGAATTTCATCTTTACAAAATTGAACGTACATGTAACATATTTACATATAATAATTAATAATTGATATTTTGTTGCGTATCCGTTTGCACTTGTACAATTGCTTCTAAACTCTAGTTATTCGACTAATTTTTCAATAATGAAACTACTTGGGACAATATTATTCCAGGAATCTGGATTGTAATTTGTATATATTCTTGTAAATTCTAGACATATTTATTGGCTTTAGAAATGTAAAGTCTTTTGTATTATCCAACCTAATTGTAGTTTTTCATCTCATAAAAGTCTGCAAAATATTTTTATTGATATAATTTTCTTAATTCTTAAGACAGCGTCTATAATTAATTTTATAACACCAATTCAAGGGTTTACCTTAATATGTTCAACTGAATTCTGCTTTTTTACGTTATAATAGCTCCTACTTACTATTTTTTCCAATTTATTTCATCTAAGGATTTATCCTAACAATACAGTTTTGTAACTAATTTTCGTATAGAAATATCGGTCTGTTCTTTTTGCAGTCTGTCCTAATAAAACAATGACAAATGGCAATCGAAAGTGACGTAACAACGGAAGAAAAAAGAAAGAAAGAAAGAAGATAAAAAGATTTGAAATATTAACATCGTAAATGAGTATTTATAAACCATAATTTTGAATTAATTCTCTTTCCTTGTACGTTCAATTTTGCGGCGATAACATGTACTCCTTTTCTTTATTTTTGTTAATAAAATTGGGGGAATGTATTATTTATGTTTTTAAACGGTTAATTATTCGTTAAAACTCTACATACAACGCATGCAAAAAACTTTTATAGCGCGTATTTATTATATTTATTATATATATTATACGATATATTGTTTCTTATATGAATCCAAGTTACTTGAAATAATATTTTTGTTTTCTATCAATAAAAGTACAGACGTTTTAAAATATTATAGATATAAATCATATCGTAATAAGAATCGTTAGTGTAATAATTTTATTTATATATCTAAGCAATATAATATTAACTATACAATACTTAATATTTTGGTATTTGGTCATCTAGAAATTATGCAACAGCCCCATGTTAATACAGTATGAACGAAGCACACTGCAACCATCTTTTATATAACTTGAAGAGTAGTGCAATGTATAAAATAAAATATACATTTGCACATAAATGTATATTGAAAATCCTACAAATCGCTGATCGATGGAAAATAGTATAATCAATTCAAAGGATATAAAATGTTTTATGTGGAAATTGGCAATTGTCTTTTTAATTTTTCACAGAAAAATAAAGGTAATGAGTCATCTAGTGACGAAGAAGTGGAACCTAAAGCACGTGGAAGTAGGAACAAATTGAAAAATGTAAGTGCATCTGAAACAGATAGTGAAACTGAATCGGATTCCGAGTCGGAAACAGAGGTAATTAGAACTTGTTTATAAATTTTATTTTTATTAATACAAATGTGCACTTTACAAAATATTTTTATGGATTTGTTTTATATCTTTAGGGTAAGGCAAAAGGAGTTGAGAATTTAATTCAGGTGGAGAACCCAAACAGAGTACAAAAAAAAGCAAAAAAGTTATCACAACTCAATCAATCATTAGACTCTGCAAAGCCTGAATTATCGCGGAAAGAAAAGTAAACAGCTTTGCAATTTTTACTTGAGTATTCCTATTTTTCTTGTTTAGACTTTAATATACCCAATTGGTTTAGGGTGAAAAGGATTTAGAAAACAATTAAAGTAATATTTATTATTATCTCTTTTTTAATTTCAGAGAACAATTAGAAAGGCAGAGGGCCTATGCAAATTATCAGAAATTGCATGCTGCAGGAAAAACTGATGAAGCTCGAGCAGACTTAGCGCGATTAGCAATAATTAAGCAGCAACGAGAAGAGGCTGCAAAACGAAGAGAAGATGAGAAGAAACAAAAAGAATTAGCACAACAAAAGAAAACTGAATTGACACAAAAGGCACTGGGTAAAAGAACCTAGATTATTAAAATCATTCAAATTAAGTTACGTTACTATCTACATGTTATATTGTGCTAATTTCCTATACAATTGAAATCCTACTTTCATATTATTGAAAATGGACTAAATGAATTTAAATAAATATTTACTCTGAGTATTTGATGAGTATGTCCTAAATTGTATAAAATACAGTTATTATAATAATATTTGAAATTAATTGTTGTCTTTTTATAAACGTAATACTTTCTCATTTACAATATATACTACAGGTACATACATATGTATTCAGCTGAAGAATATTATGCGATATCATCTTGATTATGTTATTTTCTCTGGAAAAAAGAAAAGAATCCAATATGTCAAATCTTTTATATTTTTAAATTTATTGTTTATCTTTTTTTTTTCTCTCTCTCTCTCTCTCTCTCTCTCTCTCTCTCTCTCTTTTCTTTTTTCTTAACCATTACAAATGTAACAATATCATGTAAAACGTACTTTCGGATACAAAAAAAATTTAAGTATCAGTTGTAAAGAACCTATGGATTCAAAAAACGCAATTTTCTTTCTTTTTATTTGACAAGTTTGACAAGTAGAAGTTAATTAGATTAAATGTTCAATTGAAAAAGTAAAATTATTGGAAAGAAATAGTAAAATGGCATTTAAGTGGGCAGAAGGAGAGACAATAAAATTATTAATTCTGTATGGACAATATGATTGTTTAAAATATCCATTTGATGATAATTTTGATAAAAAGGTGTACAGATATAAAGCATATAAACATATAGTGGATGCCATGAATATACCTTCCTTAACAATATATGATTGTATTACAAGAATAGAGGACCTAAAAAAGCAATATTGTTATGAATTATCAAAAATTGCTGTTGCTATATTATGTGGGAAATTGTATGAATCCCAAACCAAATACTTTAAATTAATGCATGATATATTCTTTCCATATGTTATTATCTTTGACCAAAAAGTAATTATTACATAAAATTAATGTCTTTCTTCCCCATGCATATACACACATATTGTAAAAATAATCCGATTTAGATAATCATCGGTTGTAATAAAGGAACAAATTTAAAAATATAATGTTTTTTTTGTAGGAAGATAAAATTACAAAAGGTATGGTTAAAGATGTTTGTACAGAAATAGATTTAATGGAAGAAAGAGAAGATGATGAATTTGATATGTTTGCAAAAAGTATAGCTTATCAGTTACGAAATATTAGTTTAAGTAAGTAAAATTATGGTAAGGGTAAATGACACCTGATAGGACTAATCTTACTATTTTTTTTTCCTCTTTTCTTTTTTTCTTTTTTTTCTTTTTTTTCTTTTTTTTTTTCTTTTTTTATAGAAAGTGCTATTGAATTAGAAAAGAAAATACAAGATTTGGTAACAGAAGAACGTCTAAGTAATATTAAATGTTCCCTTTCTAGTGACAATGTAATTTGCTGCTGTAGTTGTAGTAATTGTGTAGAAATTCGTCAAAAGAATGGTTTTGAATCACAAGTAACCACCAGTAATCAAGTATTTAAAACCAAAGAAAAATAAGACTTATCTCTGTGAAAGATATATTTGTTATAAATGAATAGAAAAATATAAACTTTTAAAAATAGTTTTAATTAGTTTAAAATGTTTTCATCAAAAATGGTTTTCTTATAACTTCTTCTACTTCTTGTTGATGCAATTTGCCATCACCAACAGCCGGTGCTGCCATAGGAGGACGTCCACAGTATTTTAACTGAAGATGTAATAAATATTACTTATTTACTATATGCATTCACATTGTACCTACTATATGGACTCACATTGTACTTACTTGTCGACCACATAAATTTTCGAAACGTGTTTTCACAAAATTCCATGCTCCCATATTTCGAGGTTCTTCTTGACTCCATATAAAAACTATTAAAAAATTTAATGTAGTGTAATTCAAGATAATAAAATAACTTGATGATATTTTATGGAATATTAATAATGATAATAGGATAGTTTAATTCAAGGGATTCCAATATTGATTTTACTTACCTTTTGCATGATTATATTTTTGTATTTCTTCCAGTATTTCTTGAACAGGAAACGGACAAAGACATTCTAATCTAATAATTGCAACGTTATTCTCTCCAATGGTCTTCTTATAATCTTTAAGAGCATAATAATGTTTACCACTGGTTAATATTACTTTATTTATTTTAGAAATATCATCATCATCATCATTCCCTGAAATACATATAATATATTTAGACACAGACATGAATTATCTTATTATATTTTAGACATATTTTATGAAATATACTAGTATATATTTCATACCTATAACAGACTTGAAACTTGTGCCAGGCTTCATATCTGTCAATGATGATGTAGCGTTCGCATGTCGCAATAATATTTTAGGTGATATTACAATTAATGGTTTTCGAAAATTTCTTATCATCTAAAATATATAATTTTGAATGTAACTTATAATTGGTTATACAAATACGCGATATGAGGAAATAACTTTATAATCTGTTTATTTTTAAGGCCATACCTGCCTTCTCAATAAATGAAAATACTGTGCTGGTGTAGTCGGATTAACTACTTGTATATTAACATCTTCGCCATCAACTTTATCTTCATTGCTATTTGTAAGCTGTAAGAATCGTTCAATTCTACATGAACTATGCTCCGCTCCAGCACCATCATAACCATGAGGCAAAAGCATTGTCAACCCACTACTGAGCATCCACTTTGCTTCGCCGCTTGTTACAAAGGTATCAATAATGATTTGTGCCCCATTAAAAAAATCTCCAAATTGTGCCTCCCAAATAGTTAAAGTTGTTGGGACTGTTATGCTAATACCGTATTCATATCCCAGTACCGCTTCCTCTGATAAAATACTATTAGCTAATTCTAATTTTCCTATTTGTTCATCTGCCATAGAGTTTAATGGAATGTAAATGTCTAGAAGATAAATTAGATATATTACTTTATTTTCTATGCGTAATGTAATAATATCATGAAAGAGAAAATTTAATATTACTCACTTCCAGTATTCTGATCGACAAACATAGCATGCCTATGGGAAAATGTACCTCTACCTATATCTTGTCCACTTATTCTAACATTGTAACCTTGATAAAGTAAGGATCCTATAGCCAATGCTTCCGCAGTGGCCCAATCTAACTGTTCACCAGACATTAGTTTTTTCAGTCGGCCTTGAATATGATTCTTCAGCAACTGACGGTGAATATTCTGGAATAAGAAAAAAATGAAATTTCTTATTTCTTAAAAAAAAAATAATTTGTAATAAACTACATATATAAATATATTTTATTGGTATATATACTCACCAAATTTGTATCTACATGGACACTTCTTTCCCCAATAAATCTTAGCAAATCTATATCAATACCCGTATCCCACTGAGTTATATTGGGTTCAGCTTGTTTCATTCCGGTCCATCTGCCTGAGAAGTATGATGCTTCTGGAACATAACTTTCAACTTGTTTAAGAGCTTCAGACAACCATTTATTATGTTCCTTCACAATATTTTCTTTTTTAGCCTTTGTCAGGATATTGGACTTGATTAATTTTTCTACATATCGATCCGGTACAGATCTAAGTAATTAAAAAAATTCATATTTTATTTTCATCAATTTGATGATAATGCTATAGTTAAACGTTATACTTACGAACGATTTTGTATAATTTTATATATCCTTGGATTTGTAAAAGTTGGATCATCCAATTCGTTATGACCCCATCTCCTGAAGCAATTTATATCTATAAAAACATCTTTCTTAAATTTCCTTTGATATTTGAAAGCTATTCTTGTAGCTCGTACAACCATCTGTAAAAACATTATTTTTCTTTTAGCAAGTAGTAATTGCTACGAAAAACATTTCACGTACAAACACACTTGAATGATGATGTATTTACTTCTGGTTCATCTCCGTTTACATGAATTATAGGAGCTGCAATCATTTTTGCCAAATCTGTGCAATATCTAGACGATCTACCTCTAGAAGGTGGAGTTGTAAATCCTAATTGATTATTAATTATTAGATGGATTGTGCCTCCTATCTCAAAGTGTGGTACGTTACTTAATGCTAGACATTCTTGATCAATCCCTTGTCCTATATAAGCAGCATCGCCATGAATCTTTAAAAAATGTTAGAAGGCTTACACACACACACGCACGCACGCATCCACACACACGCATATATATATATATATATATATATATATAATATTGAAAGTGAAATATATAATAATCACCTGTAAGTTCAATACTTTATCACTCCAGCATGTGGTGCGATCATTGCTATATGCACCATCCTTGACAATCTGCATAATACCACGAGTTTTTCCCATGGAAACTGGATTAACAGCTTCTAGATGAGATGGATTACGGAGCATTGTAACATGTAAACTTTTATTATCAATTTCTAGATTTGTGGAAGACACCAAATGACTTGCAACATCACCAATAGTCTTTGCATCATCTGGAAATTCTGAGGATCCTTTAAGTTTACGAAATAATTTTTCTGGTGGAAAATTAAGCATTCCTGTTAAAAAATTTAAACGTCCACGATGTGGCATGCAGATAACGATATCGGTCAAGCCAGCTGTAAAGTAATAAAAAAAAAGACTCTTCTTTTTGACTTCTTTCATTCAAATAATACCTTTATCCATATCCATACATACTATTTAAAGACATTTTAAAAAATTCGTGGAAAAAAGCCATCATGCTTTCTGCTCCTTCTCCACTATATCTTTTTAAGCTTACAAATTTCGCAGCTAGAAAATTATCAAACGCTTGACTTTTTAACATTTCTGTCACAATAGCAACACGCGTTTTATCATCCAATGATTCTGTTAAACATATTTCTGTGGTGTTAGCAAACCATTCCCTTTCTTCTTCAGTCTATTAGAATAATAATGATAATAGTAGTAATAATAATAATAATAATAATAATAACAATGAATTATGTTCAAATGGGCATAATTATTAAAATATTAAAAGTTGAGATATACTTACCTCAAGATGATTAAATTCCACACCAATATGGGAACAATAGACATTATTCAAAAACTTTAATGCTTCTGAAAGAGTTCCCTCTTTTTGTTTTATCTTTAAAATTCCTTTGAAAGATACCTTGTCTGTTAGATTTAATCCAAATTGTTTAGGTTGCAATTCTGGAAGTATCATTTGTTTGCTCAATGATATAGGATTTATATCGGCTTGTTTGTGAGCAAATTGTCTATATGCCATAACAAGTCTATAGAAATTGCTATTTTTAAATCGTATCTCTAAGTCTTCTTTTGACACTGAAAATTAATGTATCTAAAAATTTTAATCGTGGCATTCGAAGAAAAGATATTGAAACAAATAGATTAATTTAAATACCTTCAAAATATTTTACTTGTTCTTTTGGTCTGTATCCATAAACGCCATTTTCACTGTGATACAATTGAATGACATTATTACGTTCAAAACGAATACATTTTATTTGTAAAATATTCCTATTATATTGTGTATTCCTTACTTTCAAAAGGAATTTTAAATTGACACATGATCTTATCAATGCCATTATCGATAAAAAGAGAAAGAAAGAAAAAATAAAAGATTGAAATCGAGAAGTAGGCCTCCTCCTCAAAGTAAGTTTCTTGCAACTGTCTGCTATTGGCTACCAATTAAAAACGACCTTACATGTGATAAGTTTTATCTGTTTATTCGAAACATCCGTATCAAAATATTGTCTTGGAGCTAATCTTTACATAGATTGCTTATTCGAAAGGAAAGAAAACTTCATCAGCGAGGGAAATGACCCAAGAAAAGTTGGATATCATAAGAGATAAAAGAATAATATTTTACAAGAGTTTATCATGTTATTTATTATATCTTATTACATTCGTTACTTATTATATAATCGCCATATCTATATTTATTTATCTCTTTAAATTATATCATAAGTAACGTCGTAATATAGAATTGTTTATAAGTAATACTTCTCAGTATCTTATTTTAATATATATAATAAACAAAAACAAAAAACAAAAAAAAAAAAAAAAACAAAAAAAATAAAGAAACGTCCTGTACAAATGTTAGGATCAAATCGACATTAAAATAAATATAATATTGTGATATTTTTATACAAAATAAAATTCAAAAATATAGTTACCTATACTATTATTTAACCGAGAAAATCATAATTAGATACATCATCGAATTGTTGATTTTGTGTATTATTAGGTGCCATAGGACGTGTTGTCATTTGTCCTCTTGGACTGACCATTTGTTGTTGTATTCCAAGTATTTGTTGTCTGTACTGAGGTTGTTGCTACGACGCAAAAAGGATATACAGATAACAGATCTGACAGATGATGAATTATCACGTATAAATTTCATACCTGTTGTAACAAATGCCGCAAGCCAAGACTGTTCGTTGAGACAGGACGCATCATTCTTTGAGCATTAGATGCTTGATTTGCCATGGCAGCAGGAGCAATACCGCGTTGTGCCTGTTGAGCCTAATGACAAAATTAATATCAACTTAATAATTCAAATTAATAAAAAAAGAAAAAAATCCTCAAATTTAATCAATGAATCTTGTTTATATTATTATTAATAACATACTTCGAGTTGCTGTTTATATTGCATTTCCTGTTGTTGCGCTACTTCTAAATTTTGTTGTATCTGTGACACCGTTGATGAGACAAAAATTACTTTCTTCATGATTATTAACAAAACAAAATGCACATCTACATGACATAATATATTTCTAGTGCTTACATTAACTTCCAATTGTGATTTGTATTGTGCTTCTTGCTGTTGTGCAGCCTCTAGCGTTTGACGTAACTGTTGGATTTTTAATAAATTCTGATGCCTTGCTATCTCCAAATCATCGAAAGGTGGTCTTTGCTGACCAATAATACCTCCTGCATTACCACTGACTTGTGATGCAGCTATTCCTCCGCTCTATTAGTATATATACAATATAATTTATTCATTCGAACATTTTATTATTATTTTAATTTATATAACGATATAACGATTATTATTGCAATTTTCAAAGTTTACCTGTAAAGTTAATTGATTTTGTTGAGCTGTAGGAGTTTGCAAAGTCTGCTGAGGTGTATTCGCAGAAACGACATTTTGTGTTATCTGTCCTCCACCCATTGTCATAGTGTTTGTTTGAGACATTAAAATTCCTCCTTGTGATATTCCTGTGTTAGGTATGGTACCAGGTAAAGCATTTCCAGCAGCAGTACCAGTCTATTTAATCAAGTCAATTATAATAATTAATAACGAATGATATTATACTTGCAAGTTTTATTTTTATTTCTTATACTTACTTGACCTTGTCTCATTGGACCTTGGGAAGTTTTTTGTTGTTGTATCACTTTACGGAGACGATCTACGAAAGCTGTTTGATCATTAGGAATGAAGCCCAAATATGTTCGTTTTTCTGCTGTATATAGAAGTATAAGCACTTTTATTTCACATGCTGAACTAGGTGGTACAGATGTAAAATGGACACAGCCTGCCTGAAAATAAAATATGTAGGTACAAATATATAAATCGTTTTTTTTTTTTTTTTTTTTTTTTTTTTTTTTTTTTTTTTTTTGAAGACGAAATGAACATAATGATGTAAGAAATAATTTTTACAAATCCAGAAGTCATCATATTTGTTAATGATTCTAAAGCTTCGCATGGTGTCGGATGAAAAAGAACAGATTTGGAATTCTTTAAATAGGATCCACCGATATTTCCTATTAATTGCTTTGGCATCAGTTGCATTATTAACTTTTGCGGCCATGTATCTGCTTTCCTAATGGTTCCATCAAAAAATAATTATTCCACATAGATATATGATTGTTCATAACTATGAATGAAGAAATCTTACAATTCTGGATCTCCATCTTTTGAATTGGCAGAAACTTGACAAGGAACATGCCTCGTTTGCTTCTGTGCATCGGCAGGATTTTTAGTTTTTTCAATCCATTCCACAACACCTTGCCAAATAGTATGTCGTTCTCTTGCAGTTGCGATCTGTTGATTTGAAACATTTCCACCACCTCCATTAGTCTGCAATGCAGATAGCAGAAGAGATACAGAAGAACAAAGTTCTTAACATAGATATATATAAAGAAAAAAGAATAAAAAGAGGGGAAAGGAATCATTAAGAGAAAATTTATTGGAAAGATGCACTTCTATAATAAAAATATTTATCATGAAGTACCTGTGCTTGAGGATGAGTAGCTAGTGGAGTTACAGAACATACTGGAACTGGGGCTTGAGATGCAGTTACTGTCGGTGGAACTTGAGTAGGCACAGATGGACTTACACACGATGCTGTGAGTTGTGGTGTTGCTTGACTGTGCGCTGGCTGATTTGAAATTGACAAGGACGCTTGTTGTTGCTGCTGTTGCTGTTGTTGCAGTTGCATGGTCAATCGTAATTGTTGCTGCTGTTGTTGGTTTATCTGCTGTTGCTGTTGCTGAGCATTTGCTGCCATGATATTACTGTTAACTACTGAAATGTCAAGTACAACGTGTATGTATATATATGTATGTATGTATATATATATATATATATATATATATATATATATATATATATATATATATGTAGACACGTACTATTTTATCATACATATAAATATAATAGGATATTAATTCGCAGTAACATATTACCATCCATTCTTTGACCATACGGAGATACATTAAGCCCTAATGATGAGGGTGGTTGTGTTAATTGAGCAATTAAGGCGCTACTCTGTGCATTGGTGGGAGCATTAGCACTCGGTGGTAAGAATGGTCTCATCCACCTCGAATGCGTAGCTCTTGCACCCACAGCTCCTGGATGATAATTTGGCGGAGCAGATATTTGAGGATTATAGGGCGGACGTGTAGCACTCATAGGGGCAGCCATATTTTGTGGGACTGACTGATGAACCGAAGAAATATTTTGAGGTGTTTGATTTCTGAACGTAGTAGCCTGTGCTTGTGGCGTTGGTGCAATACTTTGTTGAACTTGGTTTGGATTTGGACTATCATTGCTTTGTAATGGACTGAGAGGAATTTGTGCTGTATTTGGTACCGCAGTATGGACTGTCCCTCCAATTGATGGGCTCACAGGTCTTTCTTTTAAATTATAATTACGTAAAAGTACTAGATGTCGTGGATCCTTAGCGTAATTCTTTGTTTGAGATGATTGGAGATCACCTCCTGCCTTTTCAAATAGTTTAAATAACGCTGGTATTTTTCGTGGAGACAATACGGATAAATTGATGTTTCTCTAAAAATAAAAATATTATTAAGTAGTATGATGCACAAGTAAATACTGAAGGAAAATTATTTAAAAAATGAGAGACCTCCTGAAAAAGAGCAGCTACTTGTTCTACGGTATGACCAGCAAATTTATAAGATTCTTGAATCACTGTTTGATATGGAGGTGAATTGCAGATTAAAATACAATGTTTCTGTGTTGCACTACTTGGTTCTCGTCTTAACAATAAATCTTCAAAGCATTGCAATGCGGTAGCAAGACCTTCTCCAATGTTTGCATGTGATTCTCCTTTTCCACCGACCATTCTAATGATTATAACGTTTTAAGTAAATAACTTAGGATTGTGTGTGTGTGCGCGCGCGTCCAAACAATTATATTAAAATAATAAATATAGAATTTGACATACTCAAGTTTATCCAGAACAAGTAGTAATTTATGAGGATTTACATAAGGGCCAAGAGTTTCTGTACAAGATGCCGGCAAACAATCGGCAGCATGATATAATACTATCCCATAAAGTGTAGTACTATTCTGTTATGCCAAGAAGAAAAATATTTCAGATAAAAATATTAGCATATAAATTGTTTATATAAAACAAAATGGATATTATGAATGGATTTGAAATACCTCTGCGACATATTCTCTATCTTCTATGCCACCTTGACTAAAATACCTATGGATAGAAATAAAATCGATTTAATGAATTATATAAATATAATAGAGTCTACATATATATATATATATATATATATATATATTTTTTTTTTTTTTCAGTAAAAATGGCTTATGTGGCTTATAAAATAAGCAATGCGATATTTCAATGTCCTTCTCCCTCGTACGTGGCAACGTACAAGAACGTGGTGTTAGCGAATATTGATGCGCGAGTAACTCCGTATTTTTTTTAATTGCAATAACATTACTTACTCCAATGTGGGTATTAAATAATTTGTTTTGAGATCATTCAGATATGCTCCATTTACAGCTGTTTCTTCGATAACAAATATAACATCGGCCTGTATGCCATGCTCAGTAGGTCCAGCAACCATGTTTTTCAATTAAATAATCTATTGCTTCAAAAGTGGATTCAAAAGGAGCGTAAAAAATGAATTAGAATACTTCAGAAATATCTGTAAAAATATAATATAAAAATTAGATTTAACCAACTCCAACTCAAACTCCAACTCTTAAATCTCAATATAATAATAATCAAATTTTATATCAATGCTATTATGATCTTCTATTTATTTTTTACTTTTATTTTTTATTATTTCATCCTTATTTTATCGTGTATAACAAAATAAATATAATCTTTATGTTGAAATTTACCCGTAAAACGCCATGACAAAGAAATATCTAACCTTCTTTCTAAATTTGCATTTCCATTTGAATTTTCAGGATGTTCCTCGCTATTGCAGCGCCCCGTAGTGGCCATGTCATGAAAGCAAAATGTATCTGATGGTTTTACCAAACATAAGTAAAATCTATCAATGACTAAATAAACGTACGTAGTAGAATGAGGGATGGACATTTAAGTAAAATTTTGTATAGTTTTTAACAACGATTTTATTGTCAAATAAAGTCTTTAATTAGATAAAAATAATATTTTATTATATATTTTAATATATATTTTATAATCATAATTATCAAGGGAGAAAATATTAATAAATATATGTACAATGGTACGTGTGCGATCTAACCAAATTTCCTGGATTATATTAGAATAATATTTGAAATAATAAAGAACTATTAATTTTTCCACTTGACCGAAGGAATACGCAAAGCGCTTGTAGCATAAAAATATTCTTCCGATTGTGGCTGAAGTTTGCTTTTATATTCCAGCAATGCCGTTTGATCTCCTTGCATCACAAAAATCTGAAACCATATTTGTTCGTAAGTAAAATAAGGTTAACTTTGCAAAATATACTATTATATTTGACATACATCTATGGCAATTCTGTAACAATTGAAAGATTTGGCTAGTTCTAAACGTTTGTCAATATTGTCAACATATTTTAAATATCGTTCAAGAATATCAAGCGGCGCCTGTGCTCTGTGGAATAATTTAACAATATCCTCTATGGGCAGAGATGTTTGTAATTTTTTATTTCCAAGCCAGCCCTGTTATTAGAGAAACAAAATTAATCTAGGACATTATGCGAATATTATTTAAATAATAAATACGATGTCATTCCTTAGAATATTAGAATATTATTACTTTTGTCAAAAGTAGACGATCAATAGTTTCCCATTCGCCGAGCGATGCTTTAACCTCGATTACTATTTTTTGGTATTGCTTAGGCGATATATCATGTTGTTGAGAAAACATGACAGCTGACTGCGAGGAATGTTTATCGTTTTTACATATGTAACGTAAAAAATCAAGAACCGACCAATTTCCCTCTATTTTTTCACTATTCTCTGCATTTCTTAATGCCACATGCCACTCTATGAATGAGCGTTAATTAATATTTAATTAATATATAATATTAATTATCATAAATAATTTCACGCGTATTATTTTTCACACGTACTTACCTAACAATTGAATATAAGAATGAAGAAACTGTGTTTCTTTACAATCAACTAAATTTAAGAATTGTGTCTTGTAGCAATTACGAAGTTTTTGCAACAATTTATCACAATCTTGAGTATTCTTTAGAATAATGTGCAGATTTATCATCTGCAATTGAAGAAGCTTGTATCGAGTAAAAACTATTAAAATTTTTAATAGATTATACTTACTGCAGAATTTACTAATTGACCTAGCATTCTAAAATCAATATCAAAATTATTATTGAAATATATGAAAGTAATTGCCATTGATATACTTACGATAAAATGTCTGTAATTTCATTTGTTTGTAATTTAGTAGAGAGATAATGTATATAAACATTCACTACTTCTGGTCTTTCAGCTAATAAACGGTAAACTAAAGATTTCTTCAAAGTTTTTATAAGAAACAGAACTATCTAGAAAGCAAATATATCAAATGTTTCATAATTGATGTGAATGTTGATAAATGGTTTAAAGAAATTGCGCGTGTGTGTGTGTGCGCGTATAATTACTATTAATATGGCATTCCCATTTCCACTTTTTACAGCTGAATCTAATAATGCTGTCTTGCTAGCTAATGATTTGTACTGTTCCAATGAATAGGATTGTCCCATTAATATCCTTCTTAGAGTAACATCTGGTTGTGTTTGAACGTCGTCATTGGGTCGTTGATCTATATTTTGGATTTTATCTAAAGCTAAAACTAAGATATAAATGTGATATTTGGATTTCATATATTCATCCCCATTTATTATTATTATTATTATTATTATTATTATTATATATTATAATTTTTAACATACTGCAATGAAGTGTCTTTTCAGAAATGACAGAAAGTAGAGGTTTCAAATTTTCTAAATCATTATTAGATTTGATATAATTTTTAGATGTTGAGAGGAAGGAAACATCGGTACCCAGAATCTCTGATTTAATATCTGAAGCTTCGAACGGTTGATCTACCTGTTGTTAAATTAATGCAACAACAACAATAATAAAAGTAATAATAGTAATAGTATAGAAATATTACAGAAAGAGACATGGAATATATTTGTTAACCTCGTTACTCTCGAAGCAGAAAAAATTTTTTTCGATGTCGTCCCAATAATTTTCCTCGTCTTTCGTAATGCTCATATTGACAGGAAATAAATACAATTCATTCGATTACAATCAGGAAGTCTTTTTATACAAGTATAGTTAACAATAAAGAGCATTGTGAAGAATAGGTCGTAAGTAATTAATCGTCAACATACTGTTTGAATGGAAACGTAAGAACAATTAAGTTTTTTTTTTAAGTATAAATTAATGTGTCAATATTTATTGTTGAAAAGTTTTCGTCATGAATTATAAATATCATTCAGACGAAGTACTCTGTTTTTCTAAATTTGTTCGATCATTTTCATGTCATGTTCTATATTACCAACAAAATTTGTCACTTAAAATTGACGATATAAGAAATTTGACTGAAATAGTATTTATTCGATGTAACTATGTAACGAAGTAGTATTTATTCGATGTAAAAATTATAAAACTTTGATAATATAAATAATCTTTTACGACCATCATTTTCATAGATTTAAATCTTAGCTCAGCTTAGAAAGCGACGTAATGGACGGTGGTGTGCGATTCTCGTTTGAACCAATGGGATGGCTCGTCTTAGAGAAAGATCTTCACCGGCAACTAGTTCCTCGATATAATTAAACGATACATAAGTAAAAAGAGACGCAATTTATAGCAAAGCTCTGTTTATTATCATCAATGAAGCTTTTTTTATATTTATCTTCAAAATATAACTTTATATGGTCGTGACTAATTCTAACCCCATATTATAAATCTCTATAAGCAGCGCCATCTGCAGAGCGAAGGGAAGGAAACCAATATGGTTGACATATAACCATTAAATAGGTGCTTTGTGTATTTACATTCTTTCTTTAAGCAAGTTCGATTATTTCGTTTATAAAACTATTACGAATGTTGAAAATATTTTAATGACTAAATGATTAAATGATTGAACAGCCATGGCAACTACGGAGATAATATTTCCTAATGAAGAACAACCAGCAAAATTGTTGAAATGGAGAATTTGCACGAATACTACGGTCTCAGCCGGTAGAGTATTGTTTTTCTATCGGAACGTAACGCCGGAGAATGAAGAAAGTAGCAGTCCTGAAAAGAAATTTCGAGCCATACGATATGGCCGCATTACAAAATTATTGTTCAAGGAAGGTGACATCATAAAACCTGGGTATATTTTCCTTAACCTCTATATTATTACGATAGTTTCCATGAATGCACTTTAAATGTTTACATATTTTTATATATTCTTATTGTACTTATGTTTCTTTTATATATATATATATATATATACTTATATGCATATATACATATATACTTATGTTCTCCGCATAAACTTATTATGCTTATAATTGTTCAGTACCTGGATAATTTGTTAGTGTTTTAGGGAAGTGATATTGATACTGGAAGGATGCAAACATCCTACCGTCATGAAGGATTTGTGTGCAGAATGTGGGGTAGATTTAAGAATAGAGGGAAATGGAAAAGATGGAGGAAATATGATTTCTCAAGCTGTTGTACCAATGATACACAGTGTACCTGAACTTAAAGTATGTCCAGAATTAGCAGAAAAAATTGGGAAGGAAGATGTACAGAGACTTTTACGAGATCGTAAATTGGCTTTACTTGTCGATTTGGATCAAACAATTGTTCATACAACCAATGATAATGTGCCTCCTAACATGAAGGTTATTAATAATTTTCTATACGATATAGTAAAGAGATATAATAACGTTATAGAAATTATTTGAATATTTTTAGGATGTTTATCATTATCAACTTTATGGTTCAAATTCTCCGTGGTATCATACACGTTTAAGACCAAACACTCGACATTTTTTGTTAGAGATGAGTCGTCTATATGAATTACATATTTGTACATTTGGAGCAAGGAATTATGCGCATACAGTAGCTTCTTTGTTAGACAAAGATGGTACCTTGTTCTCTCATAGAATACTTTCAAGAGATGAATGTTTCGATCCGGCATCCAAAACTGCCAATCTAAAGTACGGTTATATACTGTTACGTCTTTAATTAATCCTTGTATGTTTAATTTCTTTTTTTTTTGTTTTCTTTTTTTCTCTCTCTTTTTTCTTTTTTTTTTTCTTTTTTTTTTTTTTTTTTTTGCATGAATTTAATTAACAGGAAACGTTATTCATAATAGGGCTCTATTTCCTTGCGGAGATGACATGGTGTGTATTATAGATGACAGGGAGGATGTATGGCAGGGGTGTGGCAATTTGGTACAAGTTAAACCTTATCACTTTTTTCCTCATACCGGTGACATACATGCTCCACCTGGACTAGAAAAAAATGATCCTGCAACGCCCATATCGATTTCTGCGAAAGAGGCACGAAATAAAAATAATAATAATGGCATATTAAATTCGACCGATAAAGATATATTAAATAATGACGCTAAAGACACGGAAAGTGTCATAAAGGAACATGAAAGTATAGTTACTATATGCGAGGAGTCGAAATGTCTTAATGACGATACAGAAGGTTCAAGAGACAAAGAGAAAAATATTGATGTGACACGGTCAAATGATGCGGAGAAGCAATCGGATAATGATATTGAACGGGTTAAAGAATTAGATAATAAAACGTCAAATTCAAAGGAAGATAGAGGACAAGAGAAGGAAGGGAAACGTAATGAAAGTAAATTTATAGACGAGGATGAAGATGATTATTTATTGTATTTGGAAGATATTCTTCGAAAAATACACGCAGAGTTTTATAACAACGTAGAAAAGGAAATTGGTCAAAAGTCGTTAAGAGTTATTATACCTCGTGTAAGAGCTCAAGTATTAAAAGGTATTTGCTTGACTTTCAGTGGATTAATACCTACTCATCAAAAGCTTAATCAGAGTCGTGCTTATAAAGTAGCAAGGGCATTTGGAGCAGAAGTGACACAAGTAAGATCTTTATTTATTAATATATTATTATTATTATTATTATTATTATTATCATCGTCGCATAGATTTTGTGCACGTGCATCATAATTGACTAAAATCCATTAGGATTTGACGGAAAATACTACACATTTAGTTGCTATTAGACCAGGAACTGCAAAAGTAAATGCGGCCAAGAAGCGAGGCGATATAAAAATCGTAAATCCAGATTGGCTCTGGGCATGTGCAGAACGTTGGGAATACGTTGATGAACGTCTTTTTCCTCTCACTACAAAGGTACATGTCATTTCATTACAAAGGATAATATGTATAATCCATCGGTTAATAATAATTATTTCGCTCGACAAGTTATTTTTCAAAACATAAGAAATATTTCTTAGGCACGTGCCTCTAGGATACCACCTGCTCATTGTAGCAGTCCAGAACATATAGAGGAACAGAAGGACGAATTAAAAGATAAATTTGCAGATAGTATAAATCCTTTGATGTCCTTTACTCAAGAAGAAATAGAAATAATGGATAAGGAAGTAGAAGAGGACATGGAAGATCAAGATTTAGAGGTTTCCCTTTTTGATATAGATAATATTGAAGGTTACAGCAAAAGAACACATGGAAGTAATTACAATTCAGAAGAATCATCAAACGGTAATATTTCCTTTTTATATTCTTATCGATAAATTGATGATTAACATTTCTGATTACAGATGAGGAATGCAAATCGTTTAAAAAAAAGAGGAGAATATACAATAGTTCCGATGACGTCGTCGACGACGACGACGATGACGACGACGAGGACGAGGACGAGGACGAGGACGAGGACGAGGACGATGACGACGACGAGGATGAGGACGATGGGGACGACGACGACGACGACGACGACGACGACGACAATGATGGTAACGACAACAACGACGACAATGATCTTACAACGCGTTTTAGAAGAGGGGAAGACTTACCAGATGATCTAGACCTTGATGATAATTCCCAAGATTCTGTAGATCTTGAACCAATTGAAAATGAAGATGATAGAGAATGGAATGCTATGGGAGCTGCACTTTTGGAAAAATTTCTTTCAGAATAATATGTTATAAAATAATTCAACAGTTTAATTTACTATATTATGCAGTAATTAAAGCACTTTTATATTTCAACGATTTATTAATTGGAATTTGTTGAAAACGATGAAAGGGTTATGTAGTTATTATGATTATAAAATTTATATGATAAAAAACTTTTCGTGTGACATTTTTTAATTTGGAAAGAGAACAATTATACTTGGCATTGCATGCAACTTTGTGAAGGGACGATACAAATAATATCATATAATGATGAATACTTTTTTAAACAAAATCCACAAAGTATAAAATAATTAACAAATAAATTATTATTAGAATTTATTTATAGTTTAAAATACATAAATACATTATACTCCGTATGGTTCTTCAATATTTGGATCTTCGTGGTATTTGACGTATGTTTCTTGATACGTAAAATCTCGTTTATCTTTCGTGACTCCTCTTGGAGGTGCTCTATCATAATCAAAAGCATTTTTGGATTCACCAAATAATTGATTGGCCTCCTTTATATCATTCCTGATTTAAAGATTTAAATTACATTTAAATGAAAATATATTAACATTGATATTAGTATAGTTTATATATATATATATATATATATATATATATATATATATATATATATACGTGCATGTAGACAATATGCATATTCAATTGAAATGATACTCGCCTGTACTTGCCGACAACAACCTTTTTACCAGTTATAGGATCTGTAATATCACCCAATGGATAAATAACATCTACAACCTGCATAGAAACGTTATGATTATGAGAATGAAATTATTGAAAAATAGAAAAATCAAATACTTATTAATATTATTATAATTGACAGATGTATACTTTGTGGGTAATGAGACGCGTTAATTTTTCAGGCAACAACTGTATCAAAACGATATCTCCTACGTTACATTTCTTGTCTGGATCATGGGCATAGATGAAGTCATGCTCTTTGAAGTACTAGATAGCGAAAATAAAAAATAATTTTTTTCTTTTTTGAAAAAAGTACCTTCAATGTATTTCGTTTAAAGTTAAAATAGTATCATACCATATAAATACGCTTATCCAGTTCAAAACGCGGTACACGTACTTTTACAGCATTTTGCTTTATAGATGGCAAACACTTTCCAAGAAAATATCGTAATACTTGTTTACCTGATCCTGCCATCGTCACTTCTTATTACACAATAAATAATAAGTAATATAATAAAAAGCAAATAATTTTATAACCTCTTTGATATACAGAACAATGATATAATATAGGCAGGGTTTAACTGACCAATGGTAGCCTTCAAATCGGGGACGACGAGATTGGCGCGAAACATTCAAATTGTTATTGTAAATATCGATATCGAATTAATAAAATTGAATATATTAAATATATTTATTAAAAGAAAATAAAGAACGTATCTGTTGAAAACATATTCTTCGTGGAAGCATAAGAATGCGTTGTTGTTCAGAAAAATTAAACGATATAAGTAATTTTTAATTGAATCGATACGTTTATTCAGAACGATTATATACTCTCGATCGAACTTATATTACGTGCAAATAAAACGTCAAATGTTTGTTCGACAGATTGAAATCGACCGTTAACGTACTCTGATATTAATAACAGACGTTTAGAATCTTTCCGTGTCTTCATCATTTTCTAGAAAAGTTAACATCTTCTAAGTAATGGTGATAAAATAGACATTGCAATCAATTTAAATCGATATGATTGAATGAATATTTGTTTTCTAATGTCATTTTGCGATCGTAAAATATGAATGCCAAATGAATGTTAAAAAGAATGTGTTTCTTCGAAAGGTGCAACATAGTATATGTTATGTATTTACTAGCTTGGCAACTATCGGTACATATAAAGCGTATTATCAGCGACATAGATTTACAATAGTTATTTGTATCTAAATGACATCAAATTCGATTTCGTCATTTGATTATACGTTCGTTCCATTTATCTACCAATGCAGAGGAAGTATTTATGATTGTACCTATTTATGATCTACTGTACGGACTTCTCTTATAGGCATCTAATAATGCCTATTTACGATTACATTTTTTATGTAAATCAGTACCTTTTTGCCATCGCATAATGATTTCGTGCTTGGTAATGGAAGAAACGAATATGTTATTCATTTATTAAAGTCGTAAAAATGACAACATTATATCGCCTATGTTCTTCGTGAAATTATTATCAAAAATTTCATTCGCGGAGAAATATGTTATCGGACAAGCTCGATCAGTTTCTTTTAGGGTGGATTTTAATCGGAGTACATATAACGCGAAGTCAATTGATGATCAGACCAGTTTACGTTTACAAACACGTTATACGCGGGATGCACGATTACTTTAATAATACGTGCATTATACTTTTACACGACACTCCAAATGTTATCGAGAGTACAGGTGAGTTCGTACAAAATGTGTGAGTTTAACAAAATTTAATTCTAAATTGCCATTCTTAGATTTATCCCCTTGAATCTGTCGAAATATCGAAAATTGAAATTATTAATAGAATTCGAAATTATTACAAAAAAGCAAAGCAAAGAAAAGAAAAGATTAATCATTGGATACATTGGCATGTGTGTAACGTGTAAAGATTATCTATGTATGTGTAAAGATTAAGTAATGATCTCTTTATTATTGTTATCTTATAGATTTGAACGAGGCGGAAGAATTGTTGGCACTTCAGAGGTATCTCAGTGGTACTCTTCATATTCGTACGGCCATCATGGATTTTCATATGTTCAAGACACGAGTGAGAATGTCGACTTTGTCATTTTTTATCGGATAGACACATATGTATAAACTTTAATGATTCGTGTTTTATTTGTTTATTGCTTCTTTTCCTTTTTTTCTCTTTGTTTTTTGGTTCTTTTCTTTTTCTTTTTCTCCAAATAGGTGGGTACAAGCTATTATCACATAAAAAGGCCACTCTTCGTTTTATTGAATGATTACAACGATACGAGGGACGAGCTGGCACGTGTAAATGATTTCATACACATATATACGTATAAAAGAAAATAATTAATCTTCGAAATGATTCGTTACGAATAATTTGAAACTTTAAGGAACCTACGAAGGGAAACATAGCGACTGTTTATTTTACCAAAATGTAGCAGGTTTCTACGTGGCTGGCAATGGAGTATCCAACCTGGTTGCTCTTCTTCAGGAACGAGACCCAAATCGAGATGTTTTTTCGTAACATTTATATACCGTTCAATTGCCAATTGATGATAACTCGAAACAATAACAACGATGAGATGATCTTTGAGGTCTATCAAATTGACAAACAATCGAAGATCAGGATAATGGATTTTGGCTCTTGGGATAGAATAAATGGTTTCAAAGGACCTACGTTGGGCCTCTATCAAAGGAGGAATGATCTTCATGGGCATAATATACGCGTTGTCATGACCCACGTTAGTTTTATTTCTTGAAAATCAACCTATGATTTGCTATGTCGTTTTCAATTCAAACAATTTTATAGGATCCTCCGGTATCCCTGATATATCGTAACGAGAAGAACGAGATAATTAAAGTGGGTGGTTTCTTCGGGGAGTTGATGAAGTTACTGCAGGAAGGCATGAATTGCACGTGAGTAGTAAGTCTCTTTGTGTGTGTGTGCGCGCGCGCGCGCGCCATTTAAATGGGATAGAAAATATGAGAGTGAGAGAGAAAGGGAAGAAAATGAGCATACGATTCAAATGTTTCGATTTAATCCGTTTTTTTCTTTTTATGTTCGTCTTTCTCTTTTTTAACACCATTATTTCTCTGGTTTCGTCGTTTCTCTAAACGTTCCCTAAGGTCTTCCAATAGTTTGGCGGTTTCCTTTCTAAAATATTCTTCTTGACTAGCCGACGATCTTTCTTCGAAAATATCTCGTTTCCTGCCATCACCGCTTCTTCGTCGTCTTTCCGTATACAATCTCTCATTTTGCCATAAAACTCGGATTTTATCGGTCCGACGTAAGAAGCATTCTCTCGCAATTCTACATAACATTTTCCTTACTCATCAAGCGCAACTTTCATCATCCCGTTGATTCGTCCTTCTATTTCATCGTATCCTTTAATTTATCATTTTCTTTTCTTTTCTTTTTTTTTTTTTTTTGTTTTCTCTCTCTATCTCTCTTTTTTTTTTCCTAGTCGTTAGTCGGCTCTATAATATTGTCTATTGTGTGAATTTGACGTGAGTCGCGCGACGTTTTGACAAAACGCTTAGATCTTTTTATGCCAGCCGCGATATAACGATCGTTTATTCGTTTTTCCCCCTTTTTATAGAACATAGATCATTATACGAAAAGTAGTTATTCACAATTAGACCAGAATGAAACGTTTTACTTATATTAATTTATCTTTCTGTCTGAATTATTGATATCTCGAAATTCTTTTCGTCAACGATATGAATAATATATTTTTATTTACGTTTATTCACTTCGTAGATTGACTTACATAGAAACAGATTCTTGGGGTTTAAATCTATTAAACGGAACGTGGACCGGTGCCATAGGGATACTGGTAAAAAACGAAGCTGATATCGCTGGCATGGAGTTAATGATGACGTCTGACAGATTGGATGCCATCTCCTTCACTACTCCGGTTTTCTCCACAAAGTATGCCGTAATTATATCGATAATAGAATGAGACATTATTTAATGTATATCGTTAATTGATTCTATCGTAAATCTATTACACGTACGTGTATCATTATGTATCATTATATTGTCATTTAAGATGCCGTACATTCATCAAAAGACCGGATTCTACGTCTATCAAATGGCGAGCTTACACAGCACCTTTCGATGCCTACATTTGGTACTTTATAGGCTTGCTGATACTATTGAGCAGTGGAATGATATTGATGATAAAAATCGTGGTTAAATTGGTATCCTATAACGAGGACTCGGAACACTCACCGTCGACATTTTCGGAGATAATGTTTTATGTTTTCGGGGTATTTTGTAGTCAAGGTACGACGTATAGATAAGAACTTACGTACAGTAAAGATATTTGCGTATTATTTTGATTCGTAAAAAAATGTAGGTATGGAACAATCGCTGTTAGATCCAATTCGCATGGTACAATTCGTTATCCACTTAACCGCCGTTATCGTTTTGGCCGCTTACTCGGCGGCGCTCATTAGTTTCCTGGCTATCAAGACTTTTGTTATGCCTTTCACGACCATGGAGGGTCTTCTCAAGGATGGTACCTATCGATTTGGAGTTATTCAAGAATCCGCGGATTATTCCTTCTTTCAAGTAAAAAATTTCTCATCGTTAAATCATCATAATTATGCGACCATTGGTTTTTTCCTATATACTGGGGAACAAAAAAATATCGTCATAAAATGTCGTCGTTTCAGAATACAACGGATAAAGTGCTCAGCGTATTGTTTGCTAATTTATTAAGAAAAGAGACCGATTTGCCTATCAATTATCTCGATGGTCTGAGCCGTGTTTGCAAGATAGACAAGTATGCCTTCATGGCGATGGATAATATTGCAGCGGAATTGCAACCAAAGCTTAGTTGCAGTTTGGAATCTCTCGACACCATAACGCAAACGACCATAGCTATGGCAGTCCCTAATAGAAGCCCATACGACGGTATTATCAATACCAAGTAAGAAGATTTTCATTCAATCTCTATTATCTCCATTTTCTTTTTCAATTTTTTTTTTCTCTTTTTCTAAAAGATATCCTCCTCGTAAAGCTTTTATTTCTAATGATCTTTTTATATCACATTTATATGCAGCATTCTGACGTTGAGAGATAGTGGAATACTTCAACGTTTGCTTAACACCGAATGGTCCAATCAATTTACAAAGGTAACACGCTCTACTCTAAAATATATTTTCAAATGTTAAAGAACATAAAGGGTACAATGTGCTTGTACGTTTTTCAGCCTAAAAGCTCTTGGACGTCGGTCGAGCTTTTCGACATGGTGCCGCTATTAATTTTCATGTTTTGTGGCTCCGTCATTAGTTCCTTTTTACTTTCTTTAGAGTATATGGTACATCGACAAGTCGCGAATAATAAGAAACTGCGAATCGTACGAAAGAGACGTGTGAAGATATTTTAATATTACTTTTTTAAATAATTTAAACGAGAGTGAACAATATGATTAATCATCTTTGTGTGCATGATCGGTCCGTGAAGAGGAATAAACTTTTTATTTGTTTTTTTTTTGTTATACTTTGAGATACGTATATAAATATATATATATATATATATATATATATATATATATATATATATAAAATCCGTCGGCAAAAAATTGCTCGACAAATTCGGTGTTTACTTTTCAATAATATTTAGAACGTTCGAGAGCTCAGCGAAGATCGGTTCGTCCTTCTGATTTATTTTGCTGTAGACATTTATCTCTCTTGTGTACGTTTAACGTGTACGTGTAGTTCTTGATTATTAAATTACGTTGTACGCTCTTTGTGCTTTCGTTGATTTTCATCTACGTTTCGACATGTCAGAACGTCGTAGAATTTTTTCATCAACGAGATTAAACGAGCAAGAGAGAGCATTCGGTAAGGAGAATATTTGCGATTTAAGGCAATCCAACAAATTGGCTGGTACCAATTCTCAGAAGGCTCCATCTTCGAAAAAATCTCATCCCAGTGATATCGGTGGCCCGTGCTATTGTAATGTGAACCCGTGTAACAATATAATTTACAACAATGTCAAGTCGTCGGCGAAAAAGACACCGTTTAGAATTCACTTTGATCGTGCTGGAAACGATTATAACAAAGGAGTTCGCGTTCGAGAACGGATCGTCGAGTATGATACTCGCAGGATCGAGGAACTTAAGAGAAATACACGATTTTTGGATAATAAGGTTAGTAGATAAACAAACGTTAGTACGTTCACGACTAATCGTGGTGAAATTGTACGAATGAACAGCTCGTGTTATGCCCGAGACGCGATTTTTACACGAAGAAAGAACAACCGGAAGTGAACGTGGCCCAGAATTTCCAGAAGAACGTTCCTAACTCATCCGTTTCTTCATCTTCTGATAAAAGGACAGTAAGATCGGTTAAATCCATTTTCGATCTCAAATTACCAAAGGGACAGATTTCAATCACAAAATCTTTGGTAGATCTTTCTCAGGAGTAAGTCGTTACGACACATTACGTCACTTTAACAATCTATGCGCGGATACATATAAAAGAAAACGTTTTAATTATTGAAAACGAATCTGTTACATTGATGTTTATAGAAGTAAACAATCAACAAACATTGTCAACAAAGTCCGCGATGCAAGTAAACAAGATTTTCGTCCTACAAAGTCTACGTACGTTGAGAAGTGAGTTTCTAAGAAAATACAAATTTATTCAAATGTGATAATAACAAGTTGATAACTTTTATCGTAGGAAAGAATTGTTGTGTACGACGTCTCACTTACGCTCAAGATATTGTTCCGATCAACGAACAGTCGTCGTAGCTAGGAGCAGAATAGCCTCGACTGGTTCTACAAACAAAGATATTGTCGATCGACAGAAACAACAGGATGGTGGATTGAATAAATGGAACGCATTCGATGGCAACAAAGATTCGTTATTTGCGGGTATTTCGACTATACTTTCCTCCGATTCGTTGAAGAATCAAGCTATTACTAGAGGCCCGAATAAGTCTGACTCATTAGATATATTGATATCTCGAGGAAAATTAACGAACGATCGGGAAAGGCAACCGTTGGTATGGAATAAAATTCCATCGAAGGTATAGAATATACGTGAATCATTCATGAAGTTGTCTGGCAATAAAATATTATCTTTATTTAAGGTACAAGGAAAAGTAAAAAACGATTGGGAAGTCGTTAAACAGAATACTGATTTTTCTCCGTACTTGTTATATCATGCCGATTATCTCGTTGATCTGCTGACTATTGAAAAAGATAAGGAAGATAATTCACCAAAATTATCTTCCGGATTTATCGACAAATATACTAATAACGAACCGAGAAATATAATAGTCGCTTTTCTCATACATTTGGCTGTAAGCGTGAATCCTTGACAATTCGAAAGTCCTGTCACTTATGATTACATTGTTTTTTTCTCGTTTCTTTTCTCTCTTTTTTGTTTTTTTTTCCTTTTTTTTTCTTTTTTTTCTTTTTTTTTTTTTTTTTTTCTACAGACACATTGCCGCTATCCGTCGTTCATTCTCTATCAAGCGGTGAAACTTTTTGATATTATTCTCGACAAAATTCCTATAGATATAACGGACATGCAACTGGTAGCTATAACAGCGTTATGGGTTGTCCTGAAGAAAGAAGGAAACTTCAATAACGTTCCATCGGTTGTAACAAAATCTTATAATCCAACATGTCTATGTTGAAAATGACATGTTAATGTAAGAGATAAGTTTTTTTTTTGTTCCTTAACTTAAGACAACCGTTGTTTTAGGCAACATTAATGCTCGGCCTAATTCCGAATCAACAGTACGCTAACGTAGATATATTGGCCGAATGGGAGAGAGTGATCTTGCGTTCTCTCAAATTTAATATATCATTTTCCGATCCATTTTCTATTTTCGTTTTTTACGTGGTTAATTGCGATTACCACGATCAGGATAGTATTTGCAACCGTACCATCACCAAAATCTATTACTGCGGAGGTTATATTGTACGTGATCGATATTTTTTCGTGATCGAACATTCGAATATTTTAATATGTTCTTTTTCTTTTTCCAACCAACCCCCGCCTTTGCCCTCCCCCCCCCCCTCCGCCCCCTCGCAGATCGATTTGACGTTATTGGATGTGAGCTTTAGTTACATAACGTCGAATCATTTGGCACTCGCTACGGCTGAATTAGTAATGTGCATTGTCCTGGACAGTGATGCCCAATTAATAAACCCTCGATGGCATTTCTGGAGACGTATTATAACAGATGGTATTAACATTCCAATAAGGTATTGTCATCTTCAAAGTTGGAAAATATTTTCGTAGATCAAACAAAAAGATCGCTTTTTCTAATTGTAACATTTCTCTTCATTTGTAAAAAAAGAATTTACGACGATGAGATCAATGTGTTAAGATCAACTATGATCTCTCACGTTTTGGAGTCAGAGAAAAAGCATACGAAGGAGGAGACGGTGAAAAAAAGATATGGTCACAATAGATACGGTAATATTTCGAACTTTCTTCTAGAGAAGATAAAGAAGATACCGCCTGAGAACTATTCGATTTCTATGTAATTCCTTTTCATTGGTTTTTATTTTTTGACCGTTTTTCTTTTTTAATGCCTTTCACCCCTACGTCATTTGTCACACATCGTGTGTATCCGTTTAAGTGGGATCAAAAGAAAAAAAAAAAAAAAAAAAAGAAAAAAAAAAAAAAGAATAAAAAGAAAGTTTAATTTATTATTTAGTTATAAGATTATAAGAAGAAAAGAAATATTTCGATTATATTGCACTTTATTTAGCTCTGGTTATATTGATTAATGTTTCAAATCGAATCGCATAGATGCTCGTTCATATACACACCCACACATTATCACTTGAATGTTATACAAGTACGTTAAAGAAATATAATATATTCGATTGTTTGTCAGTTTTGTTTGTATCACCTTTTTAACTCCCTCCGCCATTTTATTTACATACGTTCTTGAAATAATTCAATCAGTTTCGGTACACATTCCGTGTCTAAATATGTAGGTATATAATGCCTTTCATCGATTATTTACGATCTCTTTATTTACGGGTTCTTAAGCCTTGATTTTATAGTCCGCTTTTGTCGTAGCCCATGTGTTCCATTGGGTCCATGAATTGTCGACTGAGATAAGATTTGTTGCGTCGTCCTGGTCGACGACAAAAATTGATTCGTGATAATACATTGACAAGTTTTACGATCCATATGTATATATATATATATATATATATATATATATATATATATATATATATATATATGTATGTACATATACATGGCTTACCTTGAACAATACGTTGGGATGGCCACCCCAGCTACCGAATAGTCGTAAGAGATCTGGTTTCTTAGAGTATATCGTACTGGCTGCCAAAACACCATGTTTCAATTCGTCCAAGGCATGTACCGTTTTTCCAGCAGAGCTTAAAATGATGCGCGGTGGTTCTAATCCCAGATTGCATCTCGACCATTCCTTAACCGGTGCTAAACCACCGTCAGGACAGACCAACATAAAGTCGGATGTCTTCACGCCACCTTCGGTCTCGTTCTTCTTATCTACGAACGTGATTAATAAAAATTTTAGAAGAAATATTATTGAAGTAGGATATGAAGAATGAATTCTCGTAGATATTGACCAATTTCCATGAGAGCAGGTAGAGGCAAGAAGGCCACATCACCCTTGTCCGAAGTCAGACATCTAAAGCAAAAGGATGATGATTCGTTTATTAGGAATGAAATTGTAAATAACGATTTGTTTATTAATACAACATAGGATAGCAGAATATTTACTTGATAGCACCTTGACCTCCTTTAAAGGCTTCCGCCTCGTTTGGTTTACACTTAGTTGCCTCGGTTACCTTGTCGTCATTGGATGCAATGTTACCAACACACTGCTGACACAATTTCGATCCTGGCTGTGCGCCAGGTGCGCAGGAGCCATCAAAGAATTCTGTTAGATCCTCTTCCGAGGTAATCAAATTTGCTTTCTTAAGAGCGTGAACCGGTGCCAACCATCCAGCAAAGTCGTCTTGGTAACCACTGTGGCAAGATCGTTTGCCTCTCAAATCGGCTGGAAAAGTTTTAAAATGTTTAATTTCTTTTTTCTTGATCATCTTTTAATAAGGCGATAATTGGACGAAGCACAATTATTATTTACCAAGTGCTTTGATAGGGCTGCCTTTTTTAACAACAACAACTGCCGGTCTTTCGCTATATTTCGTCGAGCCACTTCCATAAATTTCTGAAATAATCGGTTGCGCATTGAATTCCGTTATTGCACGTAGTACCGATCCACCATCAACGACTACTAGATCAGCCCCATCATCTCTGACCGCTACCAAGCAGGCATCCTGAGTCTTCTCCAATAAGCAAATCAGTCTGGGTCTAGCATCTCTAATGGACAGAGATAATAAAAGAATCAGTCAATTGCCCTTCGTTAGATTTATTCTTTAAACATTTCAAGAATAACAATCACCTTGAGTGAGCTGCTCTACTCAAGGCACGGCACTTGTTCAGATCATTCTGAGTCCATACACACCAGCGGGCATTCCTTTCAGGTGCACCCGAGTTCCTTTCGATGACGTCCAAGTATTTCGCGTTCTTCAAATGTTGTTCAGGAGCAATCGGCGACGAAGCAACAGCCAGAGTTTTTTCATCTAGCAGCAACAAATCTTTCCACCAAGCAGCCTTTTCCTTTTCACCCAATTGTCCTAATTCGGTTAATTCCTGAGGACGTATGTACATACATTAAGGTTTCGTTAAGAGTAACATATTGAAACGTTAAAAGTAACGTTTAGAACGACTTTATACCTTTTGTACGGCTTCTATGTTGTTGACTCCACCGTTAGCCATATATCCTTGCCATGGTCGAGCAGCCCAGGTACAGGGCTTGGTATCGGCATTGATGGGTACCTTTGTGCCATCAGGACAGAAGTAAAGGTAATTGCTTGGATCTTCGTTAGTTGGGACCGCTGGTGTAACGCCGATAGGCAATCCGAAAAATCGTTTAACGTAAATAACTTTCGTCCAGGCAATGTTACCGCCGTTGTGAGCGAGACAACGCAGAGCACCTTCGTAACCCGAATATATATCTGGATAATCGCAAATTTCTGGTTTTTCGCAAAGCGCGCACATGTTGCTGTACGTTTCCTCTGCAATTGAGATATTATCATCTTAAATATTATCTATTTCCAATATAAAACGCAAATCTAACGAAATTGAACTTAAGAGATACCAACTGAGTCTTTGATTTATTGCTGGATCCGGTGACCAAGTACCAACTAGGCAACCCTCGCTGAAGAGCGAGCTCAATGCCCGAAGTTCATTCTCGCGAGCAGAATATTCTGGATCGTTTATGTTACCGAGTACGCTCAAAGCCGTCAATTTCGTGAGAGGTATTTTGTAACCGACGTTACGTCCAACACCAGTGTGACAAGATTTTAAACCGCGGAGTCCTTGAACGTTGTTTATGTCCAAATCCTTGTGTATCACAGCAACTGCTTCGTAACGATAAGCCGCATCCGGTTCCTCCTTTGTTCTTACCTTTTACGTTGAAGACATGAATAAGAAGGGTAAAGATGTTTCGATAATCATCTACGTGGTTATTTTTTGCGATTTATACATATCGTCTCTTTTTTTTTTTTTTTGTCACCTGTTCTACGACGTTGTATCCGGCCTTCAAAGCTAACTCGTTGTCCTTAGCAGCTAAATACATATCTTCCGGATCGACAGCGACTACGTCGGCCTCTTTTCTACCAACTTTCTCTACGCATTCGTATCTATCGCGACCGGAAATGCAAGAAATAGGGATTCCTTTGCTCGCCGAATCTTCCATCATCTGCACGCATTCCTTCCAATATATTTCCGGTATACAAAGGGTAACTGGAAAAGGAAAGGAACGAAATAATAAGAGAAAAATAAATCGACTTCTCTGCCTTTCATATGGGATACTTAAGGATGAGATCTAGTTTCTCGCGGGAGAAGAATGCAATCGTCAAGTGGCCGCATTCAAAGTCTTACGCATGCATTATTTCGTTACTCGCTCTATTGCTCATCGTTCCTTTCTGATTGTCCCATTAATTTGATTTAATGGACGTCACGAACATCCACGGGATTGGGCAGTGTCTAGACCGCACCGACTAATGCGACCTGATAAGACTCAATCGAGATAATTACATTATTCATTAATACAATATGCTTTAGCGATCAATCTTTCGGTCATATTTTCGAGAGTCGCTCGAAAGTTTCTGATATAAATTTTGCAACGCTAAGTAAAGGACGACTGTATATAGTAATAATAATAAAAAATTTAATCTAATCGAATGATGCGGGAGAAGAAAAGAATTAAAAGAGAGTAAAAGGACTGAACGAATTTTTTAATGTACGTTAACAGAGAAAATAAAAACTTTGAAAATTGAAACTTTGGTTAGCGCTATATCGTAATGGCGCGAAAATCAAACGAAACGGGGTCTATAAACTTACAGACGAGTCTAGATTGGCCAACGGCAGCGTTGCTGGTCATCATCATAGCCGCTAAGCTCGCAAGGATCACGATACTTTTCTGACACCACATTTTTATCACTTTTAGTTGTTCTTTTTCTCACACTTTCGGAAAGCTCTTCGTTCTCAAAGAACGAGAGTGGGAAGGAGGGAGGGAGGAAGAGAGAGGATTGCAAACTCAATGAAACAACTTGAAAGAATGGCGTTTATCTCTCGACGAAAATTAAAATATTAGAAAATTTTGTAACGTAAACAATGAACCAAAGTAATAATTTAGCCTCGTACTATTCGTAACGAACGCCAACGATATACCAACGTGGCAGGATTGTTCGAGCGTCCTTATATATAGGAGCACACTTTTTCCTCCTCGAATTTCCGAGGTCGTTTGAGAGGGGAGTTACTGACGTTATATCGACGACGACGACGACGACGACGACGACGACGACGACGACGACGACGACGACGACGGCGACGGCGACGACGACGACGGCGGCGACGACGACGACGACGACGGCGGCGACGACGACGACGACGACGACGACGACGACGATCTGTCTCGTTCTTCTCTTTTTCTTCCTCCACTAGGTTGTTGTGTCTTGCGACGTAAATGAATCGTCAGTCCTCTCCTACCCCCACCCACCATCCCCTGCAACCTCCTCTCACCGTGCTATCGTTATCTATTCAGCTGTTATAGTTGCCCTCTTCTGCGGATCAACCGAGATTATGGTACAGTTATGGAATTTCCAGTCATACTACCTCCTCTCTTACCTCTCATTTCGCTTTCCTTCCTCTTGTATGCATACAGCTGATCAGGATCGCGACTTTCTTAATAGTTTTCTTTTCTTTTCTTTTGCCGATATTTTGCTCTCTATATTTTAGCAAAATAACTTACATAATGACGTTGAATAAACGATCTGAGATATCGCTATTGAGAGGCGCAAACTAATGTTTACGCTAGCGTTACGATTTTTGAAACACTTTTAGCATACACCATTTTTATTTATTCAATCGATGTAAATGTATACATGTATGCTATATTCTTTTCTCTTTTTACAAAGTGAGAGGGAGAGAGAGAGAGAGAGAAATTCAAGGTGAAGCCTACAGTTTGAAATAAAGGATGTTTCATCCAAGATCTAGAAGCGAGTTTCTTAATGATGTGTCTGTAGAATTTTTATATCGAACGTATCCGAGGTTAAGAAAGACCAACAGTATTATCGTCTTTTATTTTGTTTTATTTTATATCACCTACTGTTTCTTTTTATCGCGTTTCCACGAATATTTATTCCGTCATTTTCCTGTTAGAAATTTCTATTTATTTCTTCTATTTTCTTGGACTTCTCAAAGATAGATAGAAATATAGATAAACTAGCCTGATCGTAAGAGCATGCACGCGTGAATCTCTTATTAAGATTCAACTTAGTAAGAGTGAGAACCTCGAAGAATCTTTCTTGGTTCTTTTTCGCCATGACTCGGCAGAGTATATTCATTTTCCTCCACCTTCTCCTCATCCTCTTCCTCTACTGTTCAACTTTCTTCTTATGGCAAAGACAAGTAACTCGAGTCTAACGAAATAATATCCTTTCCTTCGTTAAAATCCTCTTTTTTCTCTTTATATTCGCTGTTTAACTTTAAAGGATTTTCATTTATATGTGCGCGCGTTTAAAATTATACAAGGACTTTCCAAGCCCTTTCCTTTTTTTCTTCTTACATTTTGTCTCTTTTCATAATAACGTCTCGCATTCAAATATTTATAATATTTATAAATATAAATTGGAGTTAAAGGAAATGGCGAAAAAGCAAACCAGACAGATGCTCCGTTCATTTTTTTGCAAGGAGACGAAACATTATTTGTTATTTATGCATTATTCTTCTATGAGGAAAGAGTGAAAGGAAAAAAAGAGAGAAAAAAAAGACAAAGAATTAAAAAATGTTATTGGTTAATAGATTAAAATTAATCGACAAGGTCGATTAATTGACCCGAAAAACGGGAATTTTTATTACATAATATTACAGGTCGACATTATCGTGTCGGGAAAGAACTCATCTTGTTTTGTTGTTTGTATTCTTATGCCAACGGCGATAAGAAAGTGCGTTTAAAATTGTTATGCCAAGCGCGATTTATTGAATCGAAGAGTCGGATAAATTCGAAGTCTAAGCGACTCTAATCGCGAGTGCAATGTTAAAAGTTGATCGTAATTTTCCTTGATATTCTTCGCTAGCTCGGTCCTTTTCATAAATACGGCAAGTTTCTTTCTACGAAAGTTAATATCCTTTATCCTCGAGGAATTTTGCCTTTGCGAAGAAGATTCTCGATTTTTCAATTTAATTCTTTCGATTTCGTTCGTCAATCTTTCGTTACTCTCTCGCCAATATATTATATCCTTCGTGATTTTCTCGAGACGTTCTCTCTCGCTATCCAATAGTTTCTCGTATCGCTGAAATTTTTTTCATATTCGTTATCGTTCTTTCGAACGTACGAAAAGCTTAAACAACATGAAAACTCACGTCTGCCATGGCGCGCGCATTCCGTTCGATTTCCTTGTACTCTATTCTTGGATTTGTCGCAATCGATACTTTATCCAAGTATTTTTGTAATTCTCTCGTTATCTGAATAATAAAATAATCGACAATATTACACGCAGAGATAAATTGCTACGTTCGTTGGGTACCAACCTTGACCTCGCTAATACTTTTCGATTCCATCAGAAGATACTCCAATGTATATCGTAGACATTCGTGTCGACACTTTTGGTAAGATATTCTCTTTCTTAAATTAACGGACTTTATGATAGCCATTAACTTTTCTTTATCAGCTTTCTTGATTTCTTCGTTCGTCGAAAGAAATTCTCGGCGTGATATCAAAACAACGTCTGTGAAATCGTCGAGACCTTGGCCAAGGATAGATACCTCGATTTGTCCCATCTTCATTACCAATTGTATCTCCCTATCCTCCACGTATTGATGAAGTTCTATTTCTTCTTTATCCAATTCAGCTTTTGATCGGTACAACTTATTTTGCGCGGCTAGTTTGCTTCTATAATAGAAGGCCAAAGTTTGTTCCGCTTCGGCCAATTCAACGACACAGCATCTGACCTTTGCGAATTTGAAATCGCTTCTTATCGACATCGATGACATCGGTACTTTCAACTACTTATACGAGACCTCATTGCACCGTCTTTCTTTTTATTTTATAAAAGAGAGAGAGAGAGAGAGAGAGAGAGAGAGAGAGAGAAACAGAAGAACAGAGAGAAAACTCGATTCGAATTTTGATTAACGATGTATGCCAAAATAAACGCAAAGTGATAAATCGTTATGATGATCGTTATAATACAAATGAATGAAAAATTGTCATTTGCAAACGTATCGACGTGATAATTTTCTTCGCTAATCTTACCTTCATCTCCATCTCGATCTTCAATCTTCTTAATTTACACATAGTCTTCCAATGGATATCATCTATCAAGGATGAAACGTTATTTGGAATCGAGTCGAGAGCTTGAAGACTTCGAAGATAATTCGTACACTCGATCGGCAATATGTCGGATTTTTCATTGGTTATCACACACCTTCCGAGTTCCGTTAGATACGTGATAGATGTACAAGCAAGATTACCGATCCTCGGTCTTCTCTTATAATGCCTGAACAAGTGTTCGATCTTCGGTTGCTTCAAATCACCGAACTCGCTAGGAAACTTCCCTTCGAGGGCTTTGTCACGTTTAACGAGACTCTCGTATCGATTTTTCAACTCGTCGACGATCCTTTCGAAGATCGAGCAATCCTCCACGAGTCTTTGAACCTTATCCGTGATACCGGCTACTTCTTCCGTTTTAAAACGTGCGATTTTAGCATCCTCGTTGCATATACGACGATACCTTCTTATCTCACGAAGCCTTAAAAGTTTCTCTTGAAGAATCGAAGAATCCATAGCTGTCCTATGTGCCTCGAAATTCTTCAATTTCTCGTCAAAGGACATAAATCTCTTGGTTATCTTATCTGCACGAATGGATCTATTAGAAGATCGAATATTGATATTACGAAAATGAATGAATCGAGAATGAATGAATGATCAACCGACCCTTTGTCTCCTTCATTTCCCTTTCCAAAATCGATCGGTACTTTTCCCGTTCCGATTGCAAACGTTCCATTTTAATTTTATACGATTCCTGAGATTTCATCTCCTCCGGTGTAAGCTTGAAGGGTCCTTTGTTTTCCAATAGGCAAGTTGGTTTAGGAATATCTTTCTTTATTTCATCCTCCCATCTGAAAGAGTTTTAGGAAGAAAAAGAGATATTTATTTGCAAATAAATCTCTTTTATAATTATAATCAAATTATTCGTTGTTAATACTTACCTAAGTTCTAAGACACCGTCCATCATCTTTTCTAAAGCTGACGCGTAGAAATCGTAATCCTTCGAATAGAGTTTTAAATTACACTCGTTGAAATTTCCTTTCTCCTCTTGGATAGATTCGTTTTGCGAAGTAACGTAAGGATAAATATCCGATACCCCGTTCTTCTCAATAATGGTAATGACATAATCGGGTATTTCGGAATGATGCCAAATCGGTATTATCGAGGGCTCGATCCTACACTTATTTTCAAACGTCGAATTTATCTCTAAAGCACAACGCTTTAATCTCTCTTCTTGTTCCCTCGCCGTTTCCATTTCTCGTCCTTTCAACGATCTCATTTCGTCGAAACGCACGTTGAAATGATTCTAAATCGTTTCAAGCAACGTTTATCGACGATGAAAAGGAAAAGAAAGAGAGAAGAAAGAAAGAAAAATGTTTGATTTATTAATTGGACTCTTGGATCATGTTTGTACTTAACAAGACATATCATCGATGTCAATTTTATACATCGATACGTGGCTAAAAATAAACGGGACTATTCACGCAAAATTCTTTCCAATACTTTCGAATATTTTTTGTAACATTTCAAATCCAACAAAGTGTGACCGCGTGAAAGAACAGACGAGAAACGTTTCAACGTGTATAAATATGACGAACGAACATATCGATGGTTTTTTTTTTTTTTTTAAATCAGTTCCCCTAAATATAGTATCCAAGAATTCATTTCACGTTAACATTACCACTTACCATCAATAAATACTCACGACTTCTAATAACGTTAATTTTATCGAGGCCATTCAGAGATGAATCTCGCGATCGTTTTAATTGATGAGTCAATTTAATTGTCTCATTTTTAATCCATTTATGAGTGCTCGTCCCTGATAAGAGGTATCTTTCGTCGCTGTTAGCCGATTCATAAAATCGATCTATCGTGTTAAGTTCGCTTCTCATATTTCTTTCGATAGTTACTTTATTTATTACGTTTTCATTATTTCCCGATGATTGATAATATTCCTCGAGTCTAAACGAGATAAAATGTAAAGATGATGGGTGTTCGTTAAAAGAAAAAAGAAAAAAAGGAGAAAAAAAAGGAAAAGATATGTACCTGGAAATGGTATCAAGTATTTCCATCGAGTACCCTTCCGACGTTCGAAAATCATCTATATCCACGTCGACTATACCAAAGGGATAATTTTTAACAATAATATCGCCAAATATGGATCTAAGTTGGCAGGATTTAACGCGTTCACGATCCCAAAATGTTTTTCTTAAATATTGACAAATTTTATAACGTGCCCCGATTTCTTCGTCGTAAAGTCTTTTCAATTTTTCGCGTTCCAATCTGGCCCTTTCAATTTTATACTTTCTATATTCCACGTCCAAATCGTAGGAGGATATCGGCAGACGTCCCGGTATCGTTTCTTTTTCGTTCGAATCAAGCAAAAGTTTTATTTTCCTCTTCAGTTCGTTTAATTCTAAAAGGATCGCACGTCGAGCTGACGTCCCTTCTATCGTTTCCTTTTCCCATCGAACTTTTTGAATATTCTCCAAATAAGTATTTCGTCCATCGTTGTAGAATAAATCGTCGGTTTTTAGAGGAACGTCGAAAAAATTCAAGAAGGCCGAGTTCCCTTCGATCGAGAACATTTCTATCGATTGGACGTGATGACGACTGAGAGAAGAAAAGAAAGATAGAAAAAAGAAAAGTGGAAATAATCAATACTACGAGAGCAAAATGACGTTAATAAAATACAAAATGTGTCTACCATAACTTGCTGGCTATCAGATCGCCATTTTTTCCGAGCGATACGATCGTCCCGTTGATCGTCGTAGCTGACCTAATACCACCTTCGTTCCGATGATGGACCATAAAAATGGCAAGGATCCTTCGAATATTCGTATTATCTCTTATCACGATCAAACCGTCGTATCCAAAGGTTATGATACGATCACGATCTACGTATACTTGAATATTTTTTAATCGATGCATCGTCGGCAACGCTTCCGCCAGAACGAGATCGTTAAAATCGCCCTGCAATGTGACATTTGTATATTCAAATTCGTTCCTTTTTATGCTTTTTAAAAATATTCCAAATATTTTTCCCTTCCGTTTTTTCTTCCCCTCGACAAATATCGGCCCCATACCTTTATCTCCATTCGATGCAATTGTCTCGATAAATACGGTACACCTATGATATCTACGTTTCTTCTTGGACCATATTGTAAGGATTTAAAGTGATTTAACAGATCTATTACACATTCTATTTTCTCCTCGATATATCCTTTGACATTGCATACGTACAATATCAATTTATTTCCTGTCATAACGTTTGTCCTTGTCGTAAGGAGAATCAAGATTTTGATAACGTCATCGTTTCGATCGTATATGAGGAAATCAGTTATCTGATCAAACGAATTGATATCTTATTATTGCAGAAATACGAACGAATATCTATTGGATATGGACGAATATTTACTCGGATATTTGGCGCGAATAAACCAACGCAACTCGAATCGCCATCGTTGATATTTTTCCCAATGACAAATATACGTCCAACCGTGGAACTTGCAATTCCTATAAATTTTCCCTCGCTAGAGAATTTCATTTTGTCCAATGAAATTTTATGCAGATGATAGCACCTTAAGATTTTCGGTTTATTCGTCGAAACATCGATGAACAAACAATTTCCTGTAATGCTGCCGGTGAAAATTACCGGCAAGTTCGGATGTGCCTTAGCGCAAACAACTGTTAGAAGAAAACACGATAGAAAAGAAGAAACACAAATGTATATATAGATATATGCGAGGACCGTTGGAATCGCGATGCGGCATTTCAAGAGAAAAGAGAAAAATAACAACAAAATGCAAAGGTAAAACTTGACTGACCTTCACCGTGCACCTTCAAAGTGATCCTATTCTCAATCTGTCCTGCGTAGGAATCGATAATATTCAAATAATCAAATCGATCGATAGCAGCCAAATGAGAGGACCGTGATGATATCCTTACAAGCTCTTTGTATTTGACACCGTCCGTATGAACAATTTCAAAGCGCGGAACATAATCGTGTGACATAGTAATCTCCATGATTTGTCCGGTCTCATCGTGAAGAAATAGACTGTCCCTTTGTTTATGCGCTTTAGCTCGAACTGGCTTTAGATCGCGTTCATTATTATTCGAAGACCATACCTTTTGCCAGAATTCTTTCGAGTCTCTGATAAATGATTTTCTGTAAAACTAAAGAAAAGAAACGTTCGATAACGACGACGTGCCAATCGAATAGATTGAGAGAAAAAAAAAAAAAGAAAAAAAACTTGTTATCGGCATTAATCGACTTACTGCGACTTCATTTGTTCCTGTATTAACGAGAAAGAGGCCGTCTTTAAAAGCAACAACGAAGGGATAACGATCGTAGGGATGCGTTGTAGATTTTGAATATTCTTCTATGAGAACATTTCGATTACCACCGTCTGCGCTTATCGAGGAAACATTGGAGAATTCGTCGCAGAGCAATAGATTACCATCGTTCGTCCAACAAACGGAGGTTAATTTGTTTTCGAGAGATTTCATTTCTATCGGATATAAGGTGACGATTTTCGAAGACGCACAGATTCGATAAACGCTGAGTTTACCGGTGGTTCGTGCAAATTGCGCTATCGCGTGTGGATAAAATGGTGAACATCTGGAAACAGAAGACAATGAGAGATAGGCGTACAATAATTATTTGTACGTCAAATAGTTTAATAATTACGCGATCGTTTGAACGAAATCCTCTAGTTTGGTACTTTTAACGAAAACTTTATCACCAGTTTGCCATAGCCAAACGACCAGTTGAAAATTTGGAAAACTTGTCAATCCTATAAAATAATCCGTACCGGCAAAGGTACATGATAAATAACCATTCGTTTCTTCCATACTCGTACAAGAGGATATTTTATGAATCCTCGGATAAGTGAATATTCTAATAGTGGGATTAGATTGTTTATCCGCCACGGAGAACATCGGTACCGTCTGTAAAAGTATATACTTCTTTTCGAGTATTTGTCGCTCGGCTTGAATACGATCGAGTCGGATGCAACCCGTTTTACGCGAATGAGAAAATGGGATGACTGTGACAAAGGGGCGAATTTAAATCCATAGGAAATTTGTTACCGTGTGTCCTGATAAATTCGATACGCCACTGCCTCTGTTTTGATCGTCGAACAATTCGATTCTTTTCTCCTTTGTGTTTACGTCGATGAAACGAACGTGCAAACCGGAAGCTGTTGCGAGGATATCCTTTCCAACGAACACGAAGTCACGAATCTTTCCGAATTTTATCCATCTAATCGTGGACATGAGAATTATTGATTATTTCAAGTTGTAAGAAAAAGAAGAAAAAAGAAGAAACAATTAATATCGCGTTGATATACTTCGTTTGTATCGTCGTATAATCCATTTTTCCAAATTTAGAATGTAGAAAAATAAGGTAGTTTTTGCGTCAAAAGCGTCCTCATATTCTAACTCCTCGTACTTTGGTTGCTTAGAAACGCCCCGGGGCGATCATCGATTAACGGGAAGAGACAAAATCAAGATTTTTACATTGCGGGTGCCTTTTATGCATTTTCAAGGCATATTTTCATTTCCCCCTGATTTCCCATTGAAAACACGAATTGCTATTGATTTCGTTGGTTGTATTCACGAAAATGTATTCGTTCGTATGCAATATTATTCTCTCGTTTTACGACCGAAATGCATACGTGAAACTTTTCGTTGATTTGATGGAAATGTATTATGATGTATTGTTTATTATAAGAATAAAGCATTATTGTGAAGTATTTTCAATCAGCATGGAAAGTCATACCTTTCCATTTTTGAATCGTGTTAATTAATAATCGTTAATCAGCCTGAAATGTTGACAGCAGTTTGACGTGAAATTAATATTTCGTTCTTATTAAAAAGATGAAAACGTTAAAGAAGAAAATGTAGAGAAAATAAATGTGCCCCTTAAATCGTTAATAGACAAAAATACGTCCGCCGAACGGACAAATGAAGCGTTCATTGTTATTATTGTAAACAATAACGCTGTGAAATATATGCGAGTAATAGAGGTAAGTGTGTCGTTGGATCGATGAATCGTGGGAGGTTCGTAAGATAGTAGGACCGTTATCGAGAGTATCGTTCAGTACATAATAATGGGCCAACACCTTTCGACTCGACAATTTTCTTCGTACGATTTCGAATGGAATTTTCTCATTGACACCGAACGTTCGACTGCACCTTTTGACAACAACTGACTCCTTTTCGCTCACGTGATTGACGAAAAAAGAAATTCCAAAACGAACGAAAGAAAAAAGGTCACGTGGACGACAACGTTTCTGGAACGAAAGCAGAAAGAAGTGTCAAATGAAAGCGTCAGTATGAAAGACACAGAAGGAAGAGTTCGAAGTTAAGTTCGATGGCGAGAAGGCTGGTAACCTAATAAAACGGTACGTTTCTACCCCTTCCTAATGTCCCTGACTTATATAGCCGAACCGAACGTGATGATTTTTAATTCACTACCATTTATCGAGCTGTGCACAATGACTCTTAGTATTTTGTGATTGTCTAAGTATTTTCTGAGTTTTCTAACTCGGTTCTGCTTCTTTACTCAGTGTTACTTGACTCGCTTGAGTTCATTTTCTTGGGATATTCGAGCGAACGAAGAAGACAGGTGCGCAACGGTGAGATTATTATTCTTGTTATTATTATCATGTATATATATATATATATATATATATATCTAATAATTTTCTCCGATAAATTTGCACGCTTGTAAAATCAACAATTTGGACATATAAAAATGCGTTGAGAATGATTCTTCTCTTTGCATAAATAAGTATTATTTATTTATCCCAAAACGTATCTGATATAAAATGTCACGCCCAGTTGAAAATATTATTTTTAGATGAGGATGCATGTAATTGATAGATAATTCGTTGTTGCAAATATAATTACCGTCGTCCATCCTCCTTGCGAGCACAACATATATGATTTTTTAAGTTTTTATTTGTTACGTCAAAAATACATTATTACTTTTAATTTTACTACTGGTAGTAAAATGTATTAACTTTTCACAGAGAGATATTATGCAAGAATATTACCTTGATATCAATATGAATGAATAAATTTAATTTAAAACATTAATATAATAATCAAGGAGATATTATGGGGAAAGAATTAAAAGATCATCCTTTCATTTTATCTTTGTTAGATTAATAATACGTATGAATGTCATTCTATTCAATTATTTTCCAAAAGAAGATCAACGTCCGCTACTTATTTCCTATGCACGACGGTCAACAACGGATACTTTGTATTCAGGAGGAGAAAATCAACGTCAGTTAGGAATCTCCTCGCGTGACACTTTAATGTGCTTCCCCGCTTCCTATTAATTTATAATACCTAATACTTATAATATCGCGATAATTTAAATAGAAATGTCTCAATTCGCTTTCGGCAGGTCTACCGGTATCGGTACGAACGAAATATCAAAATGACATCGTTAAATGAACGAAAGTGGATAATATCGAATACAATTGGGATGTTATTGTTATTAATTGGTTCGGCCGTTTCTGGATTGGATCATACCGAAGCATTGCCATCTAATCATAGAAATGTATCCGCTACGTTGAACCTAATGCCAGAGGCTAGGAACGCCGAAGATCAGGATTCTAAAAATCAAACAATTCGTGTCGCGGACATCGACTTGACAACGGAACGATATTCGATTCAATATTCTCCGAATGTCAGGAAGGATTCGAAGAAAGTAAGAATACCTTTAATACCTACGTCAGGCGGTAATAATTATTATGACGGTCTGAGAAATGTCAAAATGTTCACGAAGAAGGACACTTATCTCGAAGCATTAGAACATTCGCATACAAGTAAAGATCCAAAGGAAGGTGTGGTACATGCGGATGTTAAGCCGAAACTCAAGAGACGAGAATACATTCAAGGGCCAGTTTATAAGCCTGAAACGGAATACGGTGCTCCGAAAGAACCTAACACGATATATGGTACGCCAAATGATTTGGAAAGTTCTTCGAAGAGAACGAAGAATTTTTATAGTTCATCAAGCTCTAATAGCTTCTTAGCCAGACCTGCGGACGGTTACTTGCTGCCTGATCAATCCTCGATAAACTTTAACGATTATTCCGCTTATCCTGAAAATTCTTACGGGCCGCCTCAAACCAATTATGGTCCGCCTCAAAGCAATTATGGTCCGCCTAGTCAGACATACGGAGTACCTGTTCGTCCACAACAATTTGACGAATTGCCTTTCGGAAATTCGTACATGTCGCATCAGCAAGGTGAGGCGAGAGGTACCGTATTACCGAGATAAAGTCTACTTTTTACCTTTCTCTTCTTGTCATTATCACTTCAATATCGATGACGGATACAAATAAGCTATAAAAAGAGAAGAAGAGGAGGAAGAAGAAGAAGAAGAAAATAAACAAATCTCTTGTTTGCAGGTTACGATAGTTCAGCTGGTATACCTTACGAACACACCGGTTCGTCTCTCATCGAGTTTCCTAGGATAGATCTTTCCTGGCCGTTCGCATTAAAATTAAATGCCTTCACCCTCGCAAAGATCTTGCTTAAATTGGTACTCTTCAAGATGATCGTCAAATTCATCGCCGTTATTTGCTTGTTGCTCTTCATACCCAAATTAGAGATTATCAAGAAGGCCAATAAGGACGAGGCCGAGGAAGAAGGTCGTGTTCTCTTTTCTTGTAAGTTCACGTTCCTTCTCCGATGTAACTTCCCGAGTATAAGTTTCTCCTTTTATCCAGCAAGGCGTGTTACGAACGCACGCACGACGGTCATACTTGCCTCTGATTATGCAATCCATGAACGGCGGAGCGTTTATCCGTAAATTCAACCGGTTAGGATATTCGATCTTGCGGTTTAATACCTACTCGGATCTACGGATTTATATTTTCGTGCTAAATCGTAGCTCGTGTTAACCTTGATTAATTGCAAATGCATTCCTCGAAATATATACATTTCTTTTCCTCTTACTGATCAGAAGATGTTCCAACACATTTTATTATTTATTGTCTTTATCTTTTCTTTATCTTTTCTTTCTCTTTTCTTATCCTTTAAGCTAGCACAGCCTGGGAACGATTGAACCTTTTAACCGAAGTGGTAATCAACTCCGTTGATAATTATATGGCGCAAAATGAAGATGGAAGGTACGAGGAGAGATCGAAAAATGACGAGGATTGCAGTACGATAATGTGTCGTCTTCGACGTACGTTCCTTTATAAGGAATCTTGGAGGGATTACGTGGAATTGTTTAAAAGTTATCTATTGGAGGAGAAGGAAATTGTTGAAGGGAAACGACGGTCGATACGGTGATTGTGTTATATTACGACGATCGTTAGTTAAAAGGCAAATCGATCGTCAAATCTCAGTGGTACCTAATTTATTTTCACTTTTCGATTATCATTATTTGCTTATGTATTTATTTATTTACAATAGTTTAATTAGGTTATCTTAATAAACTCATCGTCCATGTGCGCGCTTATGTGTCCTACTATAAATAATAATTAATCCGACGAGCTCTAATCTCGCTTAGCGTAATAACAAATTATAAGATTATTCGGAAATAAAGGCAACATCTTTCTCTCTCCCTCCCTATCCTCTTCTTCTATTTCCAATGCGATTTATCGGACAATACGAGATATCATTCGAGCACGGAGAAATGATTCCACATATCATTTTACGTGCATAATACGCTCTCTACGCAGTTAGCTCATGCCCGATGCGATCACCTCAAGCTTTATTCAGGTGGGGATAGCTCCAGGGAATGGGTTATAAACGTCGTAGCGGAGTATAGCGCCGTGTCAGTCTCATTTCGATAACCATCTGAAAGCGAGCCGCAACCGAATCGGATAATAAAAGATCTTCTAGTAAGAAGTCGATATCATTGAGAGAACACGATGCAACTAGCTTTTGCATTGGGTGAGTCGTGATAACAAGGGTGATACTTGACAAAGCTTGCATCTATACGCTTATAACACACATTTGATAAATAAATTTGATAACGTTTGATAAACAATAAGTAGGACTTTTTAGGAAAATGTTTTTACTCAGAGGAAATTATATTGATAACGATGGATCTCAATAGAAAAGTATAATTCGATGAATATTCTTTTATTTGATAGTTCGATCAAATTTCCTTCCTTTTTCTCTCTATTTTCTTCGAAAGTTCAAAGTTTTTCCTTAATCGTTAAATTTGTCCAATTTGCCAATAAATATTCTTAACATTAACTTTCGTAAGACGATTAATTTCTATCTCGTTTGCCATTTGGCATTCTCGTCGCGTTGAGAGTTATGCCCCAAAGGCATAGATAGAAGGCAAGTGGAATTGGAACGTACCGTGAAAGTCCTTGAGCGAAGTGACTATACTAATCAGGCCGTACAAAGGCAGCCGCGATGATCTCGATCCAAAATGATCCTTGATTCCAATGAAGTAGTCCAATCATCCAATAAAAGTACGAATTAAGGTCTCATCTCTCTTCAGAGAGCTCTTCGCTTTCGACGGCGTATCATCTTCAATGCTTTCTCTCTCTCTCTCTCTCTCTCTCCCTCTCTCTCTCTCTCTCTCTCTAATGCCGCGGAGTTTGGCGAAATATTTTGGAAAAATATTCGTGTAATTTTGTTGAAAATGTACGCGATCCTTATTATCCTTTTATTATTTAATCAGCGCTGGCATTCGCCATCATATTCGCGTTCGGCGAACGAACGAGTATGGCCTTTCCGACCGATACGAAGACAGGCGGTCAAAAAGAAATAAAGGAGCCAAAGGACATAAAGGAATCTGCCGCAGCATCCAAGGACGTGAAGGATGCTATTAAGGCTGCCAAGGAAGCGAAAAAGAACAAGAAAGATTGCGCGAGAGAATGCGGTACCGTTTACGATCCTATTTGCGCTCATGATCCTTCCGATGCCAATATTAAGCCAAGGACTTTTGGTACCCAATGTGCCATGGAAGTTCACAATTGTGAAATGGGATCGAGTGAGTATATCACCAATTTAATCCATCATTTTATTTCATCATCATCATCATCATCTTCTTTTACCACGCTTTAATCGATTTCATTTCTTACGAGAGAATATAATGTCTGATCATCGATCGACAGGATTGGCCATGAAGAGCAAAGGCGAGTGTCCTGGGTCTGGCGGAGTGAGATTGTCATAAAATGAAGATGATTGAAAATTTCCTGTATTTCGATATGTGCCAGCGCTATATTATAAATTTATTATTAGTTTTTAACTCCCCTTTCGAGCTTATGCTTCCTTAGAAACTTTCTATCGTCATCCATGCCCGTCCTTATTGTTGACGTTATTGTTATTTAACAATTTATATTACATATTATGTATATCTCTCTGTGAAATGAATAATATATAATTATAATGTCGATGGTGACGCAATGGTGACCATTTAGAAATGAATATTTTATTAGATACGTTTGAACGTAGCTAGCGTTAGTTGTTAGCTATAAGCGAGTATCATCAAACGAGTCATTTTAGAATGACGATTATTTTTACGAGCACGGACGATCATGCCCGTGCTCATTCAACCCTATTGTCTGTCAATCTTCGGCGTAATGAGTGTTTACCTCTCTTATTAATAAACACCCTAATGAGGATGTGACCGACACGATGATGGATGATGAACAAGCACGATCTTTAAAAGTAGATTATATTTGTCCTCGCGACGATGCCGCGCGAATCGTCTCTCGTAAGAATGCTCGTCACATTTTTAAGGATCCTTCATCCGTTTACATTATTATCATACTGTGAGACAAGCGTCTGTCCGCAGAATTGGAATTCCGCTTGTACGGATCTTTCTCGGTCGTCAAAGAGCTCGGATATTCTTCTCGAAGACATTGAAAGTCGTTTGTCCAGCCTCGAGAGAAGGCTCAGGGCTGTCGAGCAACCAGGTGAGTTATATGGAATTGACAATGCAAATCTTTCGAACGGATTGTTTAGCCTTAGAGCTGAATTGAATTGAATTTTTTTTCTTTTTCCTTATCTCCCTTTTGTACCGCAATATACATCGTGTTTGGATATTTAGTTTGGCAAATCGGCACGTCGTACGAGGATTGGGAAATTTGTGCCGAAGGACCGTGTAAGTGCGTGCCCGAAACAAAATCCCTTTCCTGTTGGAGATATGGTTTGCTCGATGTTCCACCATCCCAAATGGTTCCTAATGATATATTAAAATTGTAAGAAAGTCCTAATAAGGACATCCTTATTGGATAATGTCTTAATCGAGATGTCAAGTGTAATGTAACGTCCCTATAACGTTTTAGAGACTTGGGAAGTAATCAAATGACGGCGTTACACAGAGATACCTTTCTGGATATGACGCAACTAAACCAATTGTGAGTATGTCCTCTTCGTGTAAATCGGACTTTTCTTTCGTGTAAACTGGATTAAACGAGTTTTAAGCTTTACAGAGACTTGAGCGGTAATTACATCGAGCACCTGCCGTTGAATCTATTTTTTTCCTTGCACAGCGCCGTACATCTTAGGATTAGCAAGAACTTTTTGAGAGAGTTGCACCAAAATCAATTTGTTAAGGTGCGGAATCTGCGTATTCTGTGAGTTCGTTACGTTTACCGACGATATTTCCAAATGCATTTTCCAAAATTATCAGAATCATAACGAGAGAAGAAAAATTTACGTCCATTCAAACGTTTATATTTTTCTTTTACCAGCGACGCATCCTCGAACAGACTGCAAACATTACCAGAGAGTTTGTTCATAGCTAATAACGTCCTAATATTGCTTGACTTTTCCAACAATCTTATATCCCATTTACCGAGTGGCACATTTCACGGTTTGAAAACCTTGGAGGAGCTTCTTCTTTCGCACAATCGTCTTTCTACCCTTCAAAGTGGCATCTTTCGTGACCTAGTTAATACAAAGTGCCTGAAACTCGACGACAATCGATTGTCTAAATTACCAGCTGACATATTTCATCAACAGATCTCTTTGGAGGAATTGAATTTGAGGGGGAATCTATTAACCGAAATACCAGACAATCTCTTTTCCTCGTTGGAACGATTGTTAACGCTCGAGCTATCCAGCAACAGATTGACTCATGTAAATATTACAAAGTTTTTTATCATTTCTTTCTTATACCTTCTCCTAAGGTGCTGATACTTACTAGCAACTGACTAACTTATGACATTACTATGCTTGGTTCCGTTCAAACTGTCAGCTCAACAGGCACACGCACACACACACGCGCACACACACACACACACACACACACACACACACACACACACACATATACTCCCTAAGTTCGGTTCTTAATATCTAAATACTTCTTTCTTTTCCCGGGACAGTTCTCCTTAGTCATTCTTAGCGCACGAACTCTCGCAAAATGTAATACTTTGAAACTCGTTTGAAGTAGGATCGATCGCTGTTCGAAAGAGAAAAAGAAAGTAAGAGCTTACATTACACGTTGTTTCGGTATCTGAAAGCTATTACGACAGGTCAGTTCAAATTGTCAGGTCATTGTTCTCGGACTTGTCTACAAACGCCACGAGTTGCTAGTCTATCCGTACATTTAGAACACCTTTCTCTATGATTAAAGAACATTCTTAACGTTAATAGATTCGTCCGTTGGCATTCGATGGATTAGCGGCACTGAAAGAACTGCTATTGGGACAAAATTATATAAAAACATTGACACCAGGATTATTCGATAGTGTTAACTCCTTGGAAAGGCTAGTACTATATGCCAACAGTATAGAGGTCCTATCAAAAAGCACGTTTCGTGGGTTAAACAATTTAACTTCGCTTTATCTACATTCCAATCGTTTGAGACTCTTGCATCCAGATTTGTTCAAGGACACTCCAAACCTACGAAAACTGTCAGTAACGTTATTTGACTTTTCATCGTAATGTTTAAAAGAAAATTGGGAAAATACAGATTGATTATAAATTGAAGACCGATTGAATCGGAGTAAGCTGCTCCATGGAGAAACGCCAGAAAAGAGAATCATTGAACTTTCGATTTAAACGAAAGTCAGGTGTTTCCAATCTAAAAATCATTTCATTATTTTTTCTTATATATTTGTCTTTTATTTCTCTTAACAAACGATATACTCGATTGGCCCTTAATTTATAATCGCAATCGACATATATCAACATAAGTCAACATTTTCAGATTACTCGAGGCCAATTATCTATCCTATTTACCAGCAAAGATCTTAGATGGTTTATTGACAATACGACAGCTTCGATTGGAACGAAATCCTTGGCATTGCGATTGTTCGGCCGCTTATCTGGCAACCTGGTTACAAAGGAGATACTTAACGATCACAAATAGTTCCACCATGGGCGAGATTAATATCGATGATAATTCGAAATCTTGGGAATTTGGAGCTGGAGTTATATGTAGAGGTCCTGGTGCTATGGGAGGAAAATTGTTATTACAATTAACGTTTCATGAACTTTGCGAGGGTCAATGGGCCTCCATGAAGGGTCTGGTTCCAAGAGTGCCTAAAGATTTATTAGGAATTTCTTTATCGAACGCACTTGGCAAAGTTGCAGAAGTATAACGATTCCAATAGTTCCAAATCAAAATTGTTACTCGACATCTTTTCTTCCCCCGCCACCCCCGAAATATATCAATAATAGTTTCTAAATAAATTAAGAATTGTATGGAAATTTCAAGAGTCGTCTATCAGAACATTACTTTTCTTTTTTATCATTTTGTTTATTAAATGCAAAAAATGTCAAAGATCGTATTCTTAAAAATTTTACATTACAGAAACCTATCTTATCCATTAAGGAAACAATAGTTACAGTTAGTCACATCAGATGGCACGAGGGGTGCACTATCATCTCGGCGGGTAACTTAAAATATTATGATATATATAGATGTATTAATCAGATAGGACAAATAAAGGAAAAGTTCATTAGATAATTATATTCAATTACTCAGGCACTTTTTCTTTTATTATCATATATCATTTTCGAGATATTCCAAAGAATTTTTACTTAGATATTGTTTTAAAATAGGTAACATTAAGTTTATAGAATCGATCTGACTGTATATAACAAGATTTAATAATGTCGCTTTGTCAGACTTGAAATTTCTTTGCCCGAACGAATAAATTTGTTAGAATGTTCTAATAATGCTCTATCTTGCGAATCTGTAACATAAAATAATATCATTTTGTTTGATTCCGAATATGATGAAAGTTCCGCTAGATGGCACATGAATGGAAGTTTTGTGGAATTTTCCATCAGTAACGAAACAACTAATTGCTTTAACAGTTTATATTTCTACAGTGATGTAACGAAGATACGTATGCATGCGTATGCACATGTATATGCAAGCATCGAAGAAATATTAGAAAAGCAGATTGGAGGATTGTCCAATAGAAGCGCCCGAGTGCTCTTCTTTCGCTAGTCATCACTTCTTGCGTGAAGTTGACTCTACCTTACCGACATATCCTTATGGGGTTAAAAATAATTTAACGTTTGTTTTCATCAATAGATGGCAATAGTATATACGAATTATGGATGACTTAGACAGAAAGATGTGTCAAAGTAGGTTATGTGCCAAAGTATATAAATCTTGTCTTAATTTAATACTATTTGCATTTCACTAATAATAGATATAAATATATTAATTGCTTCCGAAGGACATGCAATAAAGGTAGTTATATATTAACATAAGGAATATAACGATAACTCCTAGCATCGTTGAAACTAATTTTATGATATATCATTAGAGTATTCTCATTGTGTAAAGATGCATTCAATTAATTTAATATAAAATTCAATAATGAAGATTTCAAATAACAAGGAAGAAGGTATGCAAGGGAACAAGGAAACTGTGAATCTTCTCGATCTTTTATCAGAAACAGAATCAGACATACCAGATTTAGTTCTAACGCCAAGAAAAAAGAAAGTTAAACGGTGAGAATAAATATCAATAGTAATATTCGATATGATACAAGTAAAAATAAAAATTTTCATAGATCATTTGTTATTATGATATGATATTTATGTTATAGGAGATATAGGCAAGGAAGTACCGTTAAGATTAAAGACAGCGACATATGTGGTTGCAATAGGTCCGACATGAGAATCATATCGTTATGGGTAGTAGCCTTATTGATAACATTTTGGTTGATAGCTTTATCCTGGCTAGCTGCAATTTTATATGGGGAAATCGAAAGGATGGACACATCTATAAAATTGGGTAAGTGACATTAAAATATATCTGTAACATTTTTTAATACATTAATACTTTTGATCCATAAATATACATACATATCTACATCTATGCGTAGCATGTTTAATGGAAATTAATATGTAAATATAAATTATTAGTAGTCGAATAAAATATTCTGGAACTAATTGTAACGAATTAATTGATGAATGTTTGTTTATGAATCGTGCGAAAAAATAATTGATAATCGTTTAAATATATTCCTATTATCGTTTTTATAATACGCGTGTGTACTTTGATATTTTATATAATATTAGCTATTACTTATTCGATGTTAAGAATTTCGGTATGAAAGTAGTACGAATAGGGTTTTTATCGTACGAAGCAGCAACCCCTAGCGGTAGGAATGGAATTGTTCCTCGCGTAAAGGGGCAACCCCTTCTTTCGTCAGTCGATATCAGAGAGACGACGAGTGGCGGGCGGGCGAGTCTCGCGCGTGTGTGTGTGTGTGTGTTTGTATGTATGTATGTATGTGTGTATGTGTGATCATGTGTGTGTCAATAGTGTGGCCTCCACGGAAATCGTTCGTCCATTTGGCACAACGACGTTTATTTTCTCCTTTTAAGTTCTAACGCGGCCTAAATTTATTTTTCAAATCGAATATATGCGTGCTCATTCATTCATACGTTTGTGCTTGGATATTAAGTTGCAACTGTCATGAAAAAAAGAAAGATGATATCTTTTATCGTGTGAAATATTTGCAAAACGTGTAATAGTTTACGATCGATTATTACGAGAGCGAGAGAGAGAGATATGTATTACATATAATCGTTCGTTCAACACGACATTTAATTTCTTCATTTTATAAACGATCCAACGGGACACGAAGGATATCGAATTTGAATCTTTTGAAGATTCGATTAAGTATCATAGATTATTACGACGACCAATCGATTTCATCGTGTCAATTACGAATGATTTCACAACGTCAAGAGGGTGGGCGGTAGTGAGAGAAATAAGAATAGCGTTAAAAAGAAAGAAAATTATATAGAAATATAATATATTTTACGTGTTTTACGGACTACTATATCCGTATTGTGTCTTCAACTTTTGTACAGAGTATAAAAGTTCGAATCGATGAGAATAAGACTTTTATAATTCATTTCCAACGCGGTCGACACGACTCGAAAGATAAAACGAAACAGTTACCTTTTATGTCACGACAATATCACCGTCGGATTCAAACGATGTTAAGGCCGAATGGGTTTTTTTAATCAAAGAAAAACGTGTGCCGAAAGTGTTTCGCGATAGATAACATCGCCAGTTAACATTACATTGGTTATCGTACGCTCTGATGACAACTTCCACGATAAAAAAGAAAAAAAACGCTTAACACGATAAGTATTTTTCGGTCGTGAAAGCGCAAAACCAGTCTTATGTCAAATTCGTAAGTCGTAACAATTGCCGACGTATCTCGTATTTAAAACAGTGAAACGAAACGAAACGAAACGAAACGAAACGAAACGATTATATGAAATAAAAAATTGATCGGCCATTGAATAATTAAGAAAAAAACAAATCGTGAAGTTTTTCGTTAACGTTTCATGAAAATATTTTGTTAAGCTTTCGAATGAACGTATTCTACAAGTGCCTTGCTCGAATGAAATAGATTATTGACCGCATACTATTGATATGTAATTTACAAGGAAAAAAAGGAAAACGCGTCAAGGTGGGATTTTGAGATAACGTTATTATCAGAACGAGATAACGATGTACATATGTCCAAGAGGAAATATCTATATATATATATATACACGTACGTATGTGGATTGTCGTCCCTTATGATCCGACAATAGTTTCTATTTACAAGTATCAAATTGAAATCAAACATTGAAATAGCAATTTACATATATTTCCTGAGGACGAGAGAAAAAAAAAGAAAAAGAACAATAATATTATTTCGCTTACTATATCGTCACCTTTTCATTCTCTTACGGTCTTTGATTACTTGATATTCGTTATCATTCGTCATAGACGGAAAACAGTCTGGCCTGGTTTCGCGATAGAGACGAAAGCAAGCAGTAAATTGTTTCGACGAAAACTTCGAGCAAGTTCACTTGTCCACGCATGCACCCACGCAGGCATACACATACAATAGATCGTTGTACATAGTCACGTGTATTTGATTTTAAAACGGCAAGGAAGAAGACAGACATACGTCGGCGAAGACGTTCTTGATTTTCCTATGTATGTGTATGCGTTGTAACAAGTTATACACATGTGTATGCACACACACACACACACACACACACACACAGACAGAATGAGTCAGCATTTATTAGCGTCTGAAATAAATTTTTATTGGGGATAAAAAAAAGTGAAGAAGAAGCAAAGAAAAAAGAAATAAAAGAAACGTGACCTATAATTTCTTCGGTTGGCCAATAAAAAAAGTCAATAATCGTGTCTATATGATTTTTCGTTGAAACATTTTTGAACTACCGAACAAAAGAGTTATTTCAAGTTTGAGAGTAATTATTGACTCACCCTGTATGCACAAGACAAACACAATGGAACACGTGTATAACAGAGCGGAGCATCTATAGCGTGTCCATAAGATGTGCGCGTTTTCCTAAGAAGGCGCGCTTACCTGCTGTTATTGTTGGCCACCAATTTGATGATAAGAGCTTCTCAGTAGTGTCGCGACAATGTTCGGTCGTAAATGCATCGTTTTTTAATCGCTCCGTATCGCCCGTAATCGTTGATTATAGCCTCTTGATAAATTTCACCATCGTGACCATCGTTTTAAGTGTCGTTATTTCGTTTTAGAAGAGCGATAACGAATGCGTCGACGACGAGAAAAGTTTTAAATATTGCCGACTACGAAAAAATATAATATAATATATTTGTATTCCTTCCTTTTCGTCTTCCCCGTTATTGTTCTTCGCAATGAACGTACTCTACTTAATAAAAAATTGATAAACAAGCAGTATTTACATTAATATCGTTACTTTATATCGAATGCGTGAGTCATTATATTATTTCAACTCGTATCACAATAATATCTCCTTTCTCGTCTCTACGTTAATATTCTTTATATATAGGTGCAAAAATTAATATTAAAAAGTATAGTTCTATCAGCGACATTAATAAAGGTAAAGCGAGTATAAATGAAGCGAACAAAAAAGGTTTAAATTTCGATGGATTGGTAATTTCACGTCTTATTCGTTATAATTTCTCTGTATAATTTTTAATACGGTGTGCATTGTTGTTACGTGCCAAAAAGAAAAAAAAAAAGAAAAGAAAAGATTATGGACGTCGTTTCTGTACGGAAACTGATAAAGGAAATTGATATGCATACGTATGTTAAATTAAGTAAAATAATAGGTAAGATCTTTGGATGAACGAACATGACCTTCCATGGATTATTCTCAAACTATCATCACGAAACTTCATATCATCGAACGTGAAGAAGAAGTATAGGACATTTTTTAGCCGCAATGACACCATGAACAACATGGTTTAGCAATTAAAGGCTATAAAAAAAAAAGTCAATGATTATAATATAACTCTGTATTATAAACTTGACAACTACCTCGAGATATTATACCTCGGCATAAGGATAATAAGTATATGTAAATCAAGGAGACGAAGGAGGAGTGTTTACTTGAGATGGACTCGGTAGCGGTTACGGTTCCGCTTCGTCAACCAACGAAGAAAATGAAGAAACGTAAGGAATTGGATGCTCTTGCACCTCCACATGCCGTTTCCAGAAGAACTTCCGGCAAACGTAGTTCTCAGGTATGATGTATTTATCTTTAAACAGAATTACATTACGTTAGAATTACTTTGGTATTGCCTTTTTTTAAAAATAATTATTTATCTTGCAGGAATTATTGACGGATAGCAGTGACGAACGTTCAGAATATTGGAACACGTCTACAAGAAGCAGCCGCAAATGCAGAGGAAGAAGGAGCCAAGCTTGTCCGGGATTTCTTAAGGCTTGTAGTGCCTTTTTGGCATGCGCTTCTGTCTTAGCTACTGCTAGCTTAATATGGCTTTTCATTGACGTTCGTCAACAACTCACCGCCTTAAGAACGGAATTGGATCAAGGTATTGCTGGGAACGAATCCCATTGCGGTCGTTGTACATTGAAAATTTACGATAATAAAAATATCGGCCTTTCTTTTTCTTCCTCTTTTCTTACATATAAAAGGATCTATGTAATCTATATATAGGATCGTTGTAAATTAGTTCCAGAATGATATCGCAAAATGTGCTTCTGTAAAAATTTCACAGATATTATCTCACCTTATAATAATCATCGATCATTTGTATTAAATAACGACGTGGTTCAAGACTCTTGTAAAAGAGAGTCTCCTCCATTATTACAATGGCGCTCGTTTAATCTTTCACGAGATCCTTCTATCTTTATCGCATTGCAGTAATTGCCGGAAACGAGGGTGTTCCTGATGCTTTGCAAAAATGTCATTCCATGTCGAGGGATCTGCAAAATAATCAAACCGTCATTTTCTCTCATTTGTCGGATCTTAGATTTCAAATAAGCAATGTCACGATTCAGGTAAATACGTCATATCGTCTTAATATACTTGTTATTTTCTAGTATTTGATACTTCTAATAAGAACTCATTGCAGTTAGTAAACATACAACATGGATTGCATCAAGTTCAAGAATGGGTGCACGCTGCGCCAGAGCTTGCTAATGTTCCTAAAGATTTGAAAGCACTTTCGACGACCGTTGTTTCATTGGGCAGTCAAATAAGAGATTTGGATTCAACTGTAACAACATTAAAAGAAACTAATACGCGCCTACAAAACGTTCAAACTACTGCGTTACAAAATATCAGCAGCGTACAGGTAAAATTTATTACATCGAATAAGTGGGCATAGCTTTGAAAAAAATTTAATTCCTTTCTCGTGGATCATTATTACAGCACGCTCTTTCTGAATTAATCAATATAACGCAAAAGCCTCAAATCTTAACTACCAACGAAACCAAACTGAAAACCGAAGAATTAAATGCCGCGATATTGCGTGTAACAAATAACTTGACGCACGTCAATGAAACTCTATCAAGAACTCTTCAATGGACTAGCGAAGATCAGAAAAAAGATCATGTAAATTTACAGTGAACTACATTTATTAGATTAACCAATAATATTCGTTGGTAATAATTTGGTCGCATTGTTTCAGAAAATATTGAATTCCCTCTTGGATACGACCCAAAATGTTAGCACAAAGGTTATATCATTGGAAGGAGAATATGCAAAAGTGTCTGAACAAATAACTACATTGCCATCATTAACAGAACAAGTATATAATATTTTCTTGTTGTCAATTAACGTCATTTAAAGGTCTACTTAGATGTTTTCTTTTTTTTTTTTTTTCCCCCCCCTTAGGTCGAACGAATATATGCAGCCAACGTTGAATTGAACGATAGACTAAAACGTTTGGAACAATCTTATATTTCTGTAAAAAATTCGACCACTGCTATGTTAAATACGATAACGAAAATGAAAAATGACAAGAGAATTGTTAACGATCAAGATGATACAACAGAAATGCCCATCGAAGGTACGTAAACCGATGAGAACATTTTTTCAAAGAGATTTTATGATAAGTTCTAAATTCTTTCTTGTTTTTTTTTTTTTTTCTTGTTTTCTTTTTCCTTTTTTTTTTCTTCTTCTTCTTCTTCCAGGAAGTCAAAATGTTCAGAGGATAGGCACAAACACTTAAATATAAGATAGATATAGGTAGAGTATAAATAATATTTCCAATATTGTGATTTTCAAAAATAGCTCCTGCACGTATGATAAAGCAGTCTGTAGGCAACGTAAAAAGAGATGTGTAATTGTAAATATTAATAAAATAGGAAACTATTCATTTAGCAGGAATTACGTATTTAAACTCTGGGTTATGTATGCACGTCAAAGAAAAGGATGTTATGTCGAAGTATGTAATGAGCATTACATATTATTAAATGAACGTTCTGCAAGTATCTCGTGACCTGGAGGAAAGAATCTATACCAAGCAATAATTTGTACAATTACACAATATTGATATTCTGATACATACATTGAAAGTACATACGTTTGGAAATACTTACAAAGTACAAAATCTACAAGTTCTCATCTTTGTCTACACTTTAGTTGAATGAATTTCTATTGGTATAACATTAGTTAGACATCACGAAGCTAGCCCCATATAATATATCCATTAGATATACATGATTTTTTCAATTTGCAAATTTAAAAGTTCTTTCTTTAAATAATTACTTCAAAATTACAATTATTGCCACCTAATCATTTCCTCGATTTATCAACTCGGTTCATCATAACGGAACGTTTGTTCTGCACGATAATATACTTAGAGTAGTATTGTTTATAAGTCTACAAAGAGGCACAGATGAGTGCTATTTTTTACGACAATCTATACAAAACGTGGTCAGATAAAATTAATCAAAACTACGCACATTAAACAACATTCGCAGTATTATACCTAATTCGTCCAAAGCATAAGTCTTGCATATTGTATGTCATAACTTTAGTGCAGTACGTCGATTTTATCATCTTTATCACACATTTCTATTAAGTAGTCTTTATCGATACGTATAATAATTAACTATTACCTAAAGACTGTTATTTTCTCGTTAAAATTTTGATCGAACTAATAGTCAAAGGAAATACCATGATCAAAACACATAATATAATTCCAAGTGCTTTTGATGCTGGATTAACCCCAAGAAAAGTAAAAAAAAAAGATTCGATTGGCCGTCACGCTATGAATCAATTAAATTTCACTATTTGTACATTTGTAAATTATTAAATAATCATTTAATTAATACGCAGTAATATACGAGATAAATCTATAGTGTGTGACCTTGATATAAAATGAGTGTGCATAACGAAATGGCGCATTGCTAGGCTATACCTATGTTGAAAAAGGGTTAATAAAAACTTGAACGTTAAAGTAACGCAATATTTTCACTCTCATATTCATTTCCAATTCAGTCTCATAATTTGTTTGATTTCTTCTTTAAACTTGGCATTATGTTTCACACAATTATTAATTATTTGCATATTATTTCATAACGACAACTTCACGATCGTATCGAAAAATGGCGCGCAAAAGGTAGAAGGGGGATGTGATGATGACGAATGAATGGCTAGAAAAGCGAAGGGAGAGAGAGCGGGTGGGGATACGCGCGAGAGCTTGAAACGGGATAGGTGCGTTTACGTCTGACGTCTATTTTGTGATTGGCCACGTGCTCCAATAGCGACATTTATTAAAATGGCGCGTGTTCAATTTTTAATCTGTGGAACTTTCTCTTTATCTTTTTAACCTCATCGAAATAGAAAACGGATTTCAATTTATCACTATTTTGATGTAAAGAAAAACTTTAATATAATGATATAAAAATATACGATCTAATTAGAATACTTTGATATTTTTATAACGAAGCCAAAAATTAGATCATACTTTCTTTACTTTGTCATTGGTCGCTGCTTCGTTCGATCGACCAATCGGTGACGTGTGCGCGAACGATGCTAGCGACTCTAGCGGAATATTGGGACAAGTCCGTCACAGTCTGCTGACAGAGCTCGTACCACGCTCGTCAAGAGGAAAAATCAAAACAATGAACATGGCGGAGCCGAGCAACGAGGCTGCCTCCTCGAGCAGCGTTTCAGAGCAGGCCGCGTCGGTTGCACCGATGCGAGACGAGCTTGAAAAGGTCGAGGATTTCCTCGAGCCCGACAAGAAGCGTCGTAAGCAGGTGCGCGGCGATGGGAAAACCGAGCAGAAGTTGGAGCACCGATTGGGCGGCATCCTCTGCTGCGCAGTTTGTCTTGATCTGCCCAGGGCGGCCGTCTATCAGGTAAGTTTACGGTGCTCCTATCTTAAAAAATGAAGAAAGAAAAGCTTTTTATATTGATTACGATCGATCATATGCAATTTGAGTTTGTGCGAGATTTCCCGATCGTGCATCGGTTCTTCCACCCACGTTTTTAATAACATGGAATGTCTGGCCATTGTCCTTGCGCGCGACATTTCTTCCTTTTGCATATACTTATATATATATATATATATATATATATATAGTGTGTGTGTGTGTGTGTGTGTGTGTGTGTATATATGTGGGTCTGTGTGTGTGTGTGTGTGTGTGTGTGTGGTATTATATGCTGCACACGTACGTATATAAACGAATGTGCGTCATATTACGTACGTGTGTGTGGATATGCTCTGTGGTGTATATATATATATATATATATATATGTGTGTATTACTACGTAGTTATTTCCTTCGATTTTCAGCTCTCACTGCCATTAGATAATTTTCAATTTTTCAAGTTAAACTCTTCAAACGAACGTTTTCCTTTCTTCGATATTGACTTGTTGCGGTCATTCACCTACAATAGCCGCATTCGACGAGTTTGCTAATTCGATTATAATTAGAGTCAGCGGGTAATTAGCGATATTATGGTGATTTGGTCCTGTGGTAGTCGCTGACTTCTCTCGGGTATTTTTTTTTATAAGGATCCAAAAGAAATTCTCTTTTCTATTTCTTTTTTTTTTTACGTTCGTATTGTCTACGTATAATTAAATTAAGTGAATAAATTACGTGAAAAGAAAGAAAACAAAAAAATTAATCATTAAATTTTTTGAGCGTTTTTCTTTTTAATTTTTCTATTTTTTAATTATTTTTTTTTTTATATCAACACTATCATAACCATCATGACATAAAAATAAATAACTTTTGAGGTTAGATTACTTGCGCTCTCTGGATATATAAAAATAGGTATTTGCAATTATTATTAAATATTGGATATTTTGTTTCAATTTATTTAATTAGAAATGTATATTAGATAATATAGTATCTACGCATAACATTGCATATTATTGGTATATTGTTTTCTTTCTTTCTTTTTTTCTTTTTTTTTTTTTTTTTCCTTTACTAATTCACTGGAAATATACATTATAAACTAAAGGTAAGGAGAAAAAGTTTCGCAGGTAGGTAAACTTGTAATGCATTTCAGAAAAAAAGAAAACCAATAGATAATATGTAATTTATAGAGTGAAAAAAAAAAGAAAAAAAAAAAAAAAAAAGAAAATGTCGATTACCATGCTATTAATTTTGACAAAACTACAATAATAGAATGAATTTTCTAAAACTCTGTTCCAACTAATGGTATTTTAAAAAAGCATGGTTAAAAGACGATTGTATTTAACTATATAAATTTTAATACACATAAGGGTCACGAGGAAAATAAGAAGAAAGTGTTTCAGTTCTTACTTAAATTTTTCTTTCTACAGTCTCAGATAATTATTGTAGGTTATACAGTAGAAAATGTATTGTTTTTAAACGTGATCAAATATATGTATATATGTATGTAGATATTACATACACATTAATTTACCTCAATTATAAATCAATATTTATCACATTCGTATGTAATATATATTGATTTATAATTGAAGATAAATCATATATAATGTTTTAAGAAGTACTTAAAGAAATGTTTTTTAATGGAGTCTTATTACTTGCTATTTAATAATTAATATGTATATATATATCCATGCATGTACATATAGTACTTTGAACTGAATCCTGACAACAAAATGTTGCCAGTCACAACCGTTATTGATCCAAATTTCTTTTCCTTAAATTCTTTCTGTTCTTTTGTGAGAACACTTTTATTCAAAAGGATATGTATTTTGTATTTGAAAATATATTACCCGATGTTATTAACATACATATAATTTGGCTAATTGCCTGCCTTTGTTAGCAATACTGAAAGATATAACGAGCACATGAATAGTATTTATTGTACCATTTTGTAGACTAATGCAGCATAGTTTTAATTAACAAAGGTGACATAAATTAAACTTTTGTACATCCTTGTTTATAAATTTTTATATAGTTGCCTATACATCAGTTTTCTTTAGATAGAATCATATTAGAAATCAAATAGTTATTTTGTGCCTTCTTTAATCTCTTGAAAGAGCAATGATTAGGTAAGAGAATTGTAAGAGCCTATTAAATTGTTAGATCCATATAATCTTTTAGTACGTAATAACTATATCTGTTTTATATCGTCCAATATGTTTATTGTAAAAGGTTATGAAGGGCAAAGTCCAATAATATTTATCCGATAGTTGTTATAAATAAATGTGGGAATTGCAATGCCAACCAGTTATGAAAACGGCGAGAGCGTGAGAGTGCGAGAGAGAAAGCGAATTCTTGGAAAATCTGTACATCATGTATAGTTGAAGAGTATAAAAAGAATAAATGTTTTAAAGGTTATTAGTTAGTTATTTCACATAAAATATCCCTTTTCTCTGTTCCCATGCATCATTATCCTTTTTTCTTCCCATCTGTTGTCATTGTTGGCAGCATTAGAAATAGTAACATTGGCGGTATATCTATGTCACAATGTGTATAAGAAAATTTATGAATGAATACGTAAATTATTAATAGTATCCATATGATTTTGTGTTTCAGGTTGTAAAACATCAAAATCATGGTAATATACATGACTGTAGTCTTATTTTATTTTGACACTCATTATTATTATTATTATTATTAATAATAAATTTGTACTGTGTTTCTATTGATGATTGGGAAGTATAGTATCAGCAGAATAAACAAAAGTATGTAATGGGCTAATAAGAGTATTAGCCCAAAAGTAAAATGAAAAATGAAAAATGAGAAATGACAAATCTATCAAAGAGCCTTGGATAAATTTAAACTGCTAATACATACTTCACAGATACATGATAATTCCTTGCATTTGATTGAGAACATTTATAAATGTATCTATAAAAAAAAAAAAAGAAAAGAAAAGAAAAGAAAAGAAAAAGAAGAAAAAGAAAAAAAAGGAAAAAGAAAAAAAAAGAAAGAAAAAAAAAAAAAAAACAGAAAGAGAAAAAAAAGATCACATACAAAGTACATTAAGATGTATGTATTAATGCTTGTTACAATGATGTTCACAGTGTACTAATGGACACTTGATGTGTGCTGGTTGCTTCACTCATGTCCTCGCAGATGCCAGGCTACGAGATGAATTGGCTACCTGTCCTAACTGCAGAATTGAAATCAGCAAAACGTCTGCATCTCGAAATTTGGCAGTTGAAAAAGCGGTATCCGAATTGCCGGCAGAATGTCAATACTGCGCCAAGGAGTTCCCACGGAATTCCTTGGAACGTCACGAAGAAACGATGTGCGAGGAGAGGTAAATAAATGAAATAAAATTAAATGATACTCAAAGAATTCACAATCATTGTTATTTCATTAGAGATAATAATCATTGATCTTTCATATAGGATATCTAGTTGCAAATACAGTAGGATCGGTTGCCCATGGCGAGGTCCAAATCATGAAGGACCAGAGCACGAAGCACATTGCGTTCATCCTCATCGCACTGGGGCAGATGTTATGGAAGCTTTACGCGACATTGATGCTCGTACTTTAGAAGAACGTAGGCTCTATGACAATGTCTTTGATCTTTTGTCCTACGAAAAAATCACTTTCAATGGTCTGTATATGTCATTCATGTTGATGCTTACACTCACTTTCTGGTCACTCCCCCCCCCCCCCCCACCCTGCCCCACATTTTATTATTTATTTTAAAGAAATATGTATAGTTTCATATTTTTCATCTAGCAATATTTACTATGTTTTAATAATTTGATATTTTTTTTTTTTTTTAGATCTCCCCACTGTGAATAATCAAGTACTACCCTATTGTTCATTTTTCTTACTCTCATTGCTTGTATTACAGGGTATCGAAAAAGTTGTAGACATTTAAAGAATTCAATTAATTTTAGATTTACAAATGAAGCCGTACCGTACCGATGAATTTGTTCATAAATTGTTTTACGAAACATCTCGTTTCACGGCATTCAATAATCAATGGGTTGTGAAAGCAAGGATCAACAATAGCCAACGCGATCCTACTCAAAGTTCTGAACGCGATATAACTTATCAGGTATCTATCAATTATCGGTAATTGTAAAATCGACGAATTTCGCAATGAGACGAAACAATTGTAAATAATGTTAATTTGTTTGATAGTTGATTCTGAAAACGAAAACGACATATCCATTACCCCTGCACTATTTGATATTGAAAGGACCCTTTGGCGATATGAAAGTACAGCCAAGAATTCATAGATTTGAATTCACTGAACAAGACAACGAAAGTCCATATTTGCCTATACCATTACCAGATACGGCGGAGTGTAATAGACTTCTTGCTGCAAAAGCAATTAGTTTCAGGTGAGCTCCTTTGTAAAACTGATCACGATGTCCAATTGATTCATTAAAACATATCTACAGGTGTGTCTCTCTATGAAATACTTTTAAGAGAGAGTTTTTATTATTTTAGGTTAATAATGTTCCTGGCATCTAAATAAGAATATATTTGTTATCGTAATCTTACGACGTAACAGAATGCGATAACTCAATTTCTTAAGTAATAATTATAATGAAAATGTAGATCACAAAGAGTTAGAACCATTTATAGTAACAATGATGATAAAGCTTATAATATGATTATAAAGAAAGATGCTAATAACATTATAGCAGGCAAAAGTATATAATTGAAAAAAGTAAGTTATTAATTAAAGTATAATGTAAGGGAAAATACATAGAGCAGGCATTTGAAGATACAAACGATATCTAAGAGAATAATTTTCTTAGGTGATTTTCTCCCTGCTGTCTTTAATCGTGTGTGTTTGTAAATTCTAAAAGTAAAAGAAAGCTATCGTTGCAAAATCATGTAGAATCTTGTTAATCTATTGAATTATATTCGTGACTTTGAAAACGCATTTCTAAAGTTAGTTTACTACTTAGAATTACAGTGAATGTCGCAATGAGTTTGTTATCACCTTAACTCACGATTGGTAAACAAAACTTAATATATAGATTCACCTATTTATATACTAAGTGTTGTTGATGTAAAATCTTATATTATTGTAATAATATACATTTAAATAAATTTATTATAATGATGAAGAAATTGTAAACTATGTGCATGTGATGTACCTGTTCGTAACAGGAAAAGGTTTTGTGTTGCTTTTCTTATGGTTGCGTTTTTAACTGGCTTTATTCGATCGTCGAATATGAAAGAGGTCTTTCCAGGAGGATTATAAACAAAAATTTCGATATAAAGAAAACAAAGTTTGTTCTACGAAACGATTTGTAATCTAGCTGTCGATAATAAAAAGCAAAGAAAAACAAAACAAAACAGAGGCTATCGAATCTCTTGGGTTGTTTTGGATAAATTCTTTCGGACGATTAAGAGTATTTTTCTCTCTCTCTCTCTCTCTCTCTCTCTCGTTGTTTTCTCAAGCGTCGTCGAGTCGATCGTGATGAAATGTTTTTGTCGAATTGTAGTAAGGCAACCTACGTAAATATAAACAAAATATTTGTTTTCAAACACGTAATCACGTTGCAAAACTTAAGTCATTTCCATATAAACAATTTGTATTTCGATGAACGCGCCAAGTGTATTCTGATTGGACGAATTTATTATCGTACGATTTTATTTACACGCCAAGTAATTGAATTGTTTGGGATACGTTATGAAAGTTTGTTTTATATAAGGAGCCGCTATTAGCCTCTAGCTAGTTTAGTAACACAGCGAAGGTGCTTCTTTAGATATCATTGGACCGATCAAAAGGTTCTCTCGTGCGAGAGTGCATTGCAACGACTCAAGTCGGCTTTAAACGATTTAGTTTATAAAGGTTATAACTATTGACGTGGAACGTGAATTGAAACAATATCGAAGATTGTTAGTTCTCTGTTTTTTTTTCCTTTTTTTTCATCCCCGGATTTTAAGAAGAAATTTTTAATACGCCGTTCTTTTTTTCTTGTTACTCTTTCCACTACTATTAATATTGTTATTGTCATTATTATCGACGACCACTCGATGTCGCTAAACAGGCCTATTGCACACTGCCATCGATGTATCTCTCTGACAAGGTAAAAAAAAAAAAAGAAAAGAAAAGAAAATACAACTTTTTTCTATCGATTCGATCTTCCGCTCGCTCATATACTATTTTTAGTTTAATCCAATTTGCTCTACGTCACCTGTATACGCATATATTTAGCCAATGTTAGGATTGCGATGTTAGCGTTTCGATTGCGAATTTATTTTACGAATTATTCTTTTTAATTATTCGATTGACAATTAAATTAAATTTTAATAATTTAACGTGTCCATAAAATATAGTTCGTCAATGATTAAAAACTGATACCAAACTATTTCGCCTCGCTTTTTTCATTATTATATTAAATAAGAGAAAAAAGAAACATTAATTTTGATTAATGATCGAACGATTGCGTTAATGTTACCGTATGATTAATTCAATGAACGTAGAAATGAAAATAAAGATCATGACTCAGTCAATATTACGAAGAGGTGGAACCATATTACGAGGTAAAATCTCATTCGTGATTTTGTTGATCAGCTGATCACGAGAATATGGCGGCCGTCATAGTAGTGATGAAAAGTTCGGATTAAAACTATTTCTTAGTTTTAAAACGCAATGACAATGTATTAAATTAGAGCGATTGAGAGACATTTATTTAGAGCTAAAATTTGGAGGAAATTATTATTAAATTTCATTATGGCGAATATTAAGGTACAAAAACGTTCGTATTAAATCTGTTGTCTACGTTTATGAGTGTAAATCTTATAAAGTTTATTGATTTTGATTAGAATCTCTTTGTAATATAATCTAATAGGTGATTTTTATATTTGTATTAAGTGTTTCGTACCTTTTTGGATCGCAGACAATTGACAGATAGCGCGACAGGTAAAGGTTCCCAAAAACAGATAACAGATTTGTGGAAAAAACTTTTCTTATCCGTAAGGAACGTAAAGAAGGAAAACATGTCAATGCAAAATCATTCAAAACTGTTTGCTCAGATAAAAGATTACTTAAACAAATTTGGTTATGAGAAAAATCTTCAAATGATTTTGTCCAAATATTGGATAGAATTGGTACAAAAGATAGCATATATCCAGGGAGATACCATTAGAAAATTATTGTTTATTGGGGCTCAGAAACAATCGGATAAAATAATAAAAGAAGAGAAAAGTAATTTTGAAAAAAGTGTTCTTACGGTAACAACGGAACGGGAAGAAGAAATTAACGAAAAGACCATTATTGATAATAGAAAGCTCGTAGAAAAGCTGATAGAAAGTCCAACAGTTCAAAAGGTATAAATATTCTGTAATATATACAAAATTACATACTAGACCCATCGGTTATATTTCTTTATTACAGGAAGATTTTAAGCTGAGCAATACTAACGTTAAATTACATTTAAAAGAGTTAACTTATTTACCGCAAATTTTTACTGCTTTAATATTGAAATTAACGAACAAGGCAAAAGAGAGCGGTTTAACGTCTACGCCAAAGTGGAAGATAAACGTTACCAGTAATATTTCAAAGCATAGTATTATTTCGAGAACGCGACATGTATTGACCAGTATTGTAAACGCCGAGTCGAGTGCCTCAAAGTGCAGAAGAATTGAAGATCTATTGGCACACATTGATCGTTATCCGGAAGCTCGACATTATGCGATCAAGGAAGGAGCTATAAGTACTTTGCTAAGAATACGGCAGACGAATAATGATGAAAAAATTCAAGGTTTTTCTTTAACATTAATTTTAGATATATATATATATATATAAAAGATATATCCGTCATTCCATTTTATTTTCTTCTTTTTCCTCTGCAGGATCAATCAGAGAATCATTAGCAATAATGGGTTATAACGATCCTCCGACTGGACGTGGAATTAGAATTCTTTCTATAGACGGAGGAGGAATTCGGGGTGTTCTCGTTATAGAAATGTTAAAGAAATTGGAAGAATTGACTGGAAAGAAAACGCATGAGATGTTCGATTATATATGCGGTGTCAGTACAGGAGCTATTATTGCCACCACGTTAGGTATTTCAATAATAATCTTTTTTTCTTTTATTTTATTTCTTACATTTCGCATAGAGATTAATCTCTATTGTTCGAAATACAGCCGTACCGAAGGAATCGGACGAAGGTATACACTAGTACCTTTTTTTTTTACCACCTCTAAAATTGATCCTTCTTTTATAATTTGCATTGCTTTTTAAATGAGGTAATATAAAGTTGTTGTTGTTGTTGTTGTTGCCGCTGCCGCTTTAGGAGGGCTTAAGAGAAAGTCATTAGATGAAGTCTCCGACTTGTACAAGGAAATGAGTACTAAAGTGTTTACACAGAGTGCCATAAAAGGTACTAGTAGCCTGGTGTGGAGTCACGCTTATTATGATACAGCACTGTGGGAGAAATTATTACGGGAAACAATAGGTGATAAACCCCTCATAAAGACGAATCGTGATCCTAATTCTCCGAAGGTATGTTTTATTTAGAGCACATTGATAAACATTTACAAATAGAACTTTTTTTTTTACATAACAAAGTTGTTTCTAGTTCTCAGCTGTATCAGCGGTAGTTAATCATGAACGCGTAATGGCTTATGTATTCCGAAATTATACATTGCCCCACAGAATTGAAAGTCAATACATGGGTTCGCATAAACATGCATTATGGGAAGCAGCAAGAGCCTCAGCAGCGGCTCCGAGCTATTTCGAAGAGTTTAAACACGGAGAATACCTTCATCAGGATGGAGGTAATCGTTCGCATTTTATCCATTGTAATGTATCCATTAAATATAATATTATGACGTAAGTAACGATCTTTTAGGTATATTGGTAAATAATCCGTGTGCAGTAGCAATACACGAGGCAAAACAATTATGGCCGAATAGTTCAATTCAATGTGTCATTTCATTTGGCACTGGAAGAACGCCAAACAGAATCTCTGATACTGATTCCACGTCGGTGGAAGTAGCCATTTCAAGTTGGAAAGAAAAATTTTATAAAATATTGGATAGCGCTACTGATACCGAAGGTAAATAATAAAAGTAATAATTTGAAGGCGCTTATCTTCGCTGATTCAATTGATTATTTTTCAATTATTTCTAGCTGTACACACAATGTTGAATGATCTTCTACCTGACCACGTCTACTTTAGATTCAATCCATACCTTACTGAAATGTTATCTATGGTAGAAATAAGACCTGAGAAAGTAAGTCAACTGGAGCAAGATGCAAGAATGTATATACGCAGGAACGAAGAGAAATTTGAGAAGGCTGCTATGGCATTATCTCAAACAAGATCAATGCAACAGAAATTATTGGATTGGATCACTTTACAGAAAAGAATAGCTGGTCTTTAAACTATATTCATAATAGTAACAGATCGCATTCCACGAATTAGAACTTGAAGAGAGTATTTATTTTGAGTAATGCAAATGTTATTTCGAAATATGACAGATGTTCTACTTAACGATTATGATTTTCCAATTACATATTGTAAATATTTTCCTTTTTCCAAAGAATATTCTCTCCGCATTCGTACATAATGAAAATTCTTTTTCATTGCAAATAATTTTAATATTTTTTAGTTATCGTAACTATCCAACTGTGATACATATCTTTTGTGTAGAAAGATTTTTAATAGAGATCCGAAAAGTATTATTAATATAAATATTTAATATTTATGTATATACAAAAATAAAAAATATATATATATATATATATATTAACAAATATATTTAATATCTAAAAGAGCTTTTCAATCTATAACGAATTAATATTAATATATTCAATTATATTTTGGATTGTATTAAAGGAAAAACATTGCGCGTTAATTTATTTATTTGACCTCTTCACAATCTTAATTGCATTCCACTCGAAGAATTAGTGTGACCAACGTACACATACACAGACGATATGTATCTGTTTCTACTTGCAATTGGTAAGAAAGGACTTGTTTTTTTTCTCCTAACCGAATGAATATAGTTCCAATCGCTAATACGATGAAGAACCAATCAGAGTTGGTCGTGAGGTGTATTGATACCGAATATTCTCAAAGGGACTACTTTAGATTCAACAGTTATTGTGTACTCGTCGTATCGGATGGACCGAAACATCAGCATATTAATTTCGTAATTAGTTTCATCAAATTAGCTCGGCAAATCTGTATTTCACAAATTTCCTTTATCATCAAAATTTTAAATATTAACAGGAGGACAAAGGTACGAAAAACGGATTATATGAAAGTTTTCCTATTTTTCTTTTCTCTTCCCTTCTTTTTCAATATTCTTATCGTACGATTGGAAAGTTTTCCGTATTTTCTCGACATTTTGATACACACGTCTATGCATATATATGCACATATATATATATATATATATATACGTGTATAAGTCATAAATTTATTTATATTAAAGATTCACTCGAAGGTCCTTCGGAAAGAAGTCAGATTTCGCTAATGGAATATACGAGGAGTTTCTTAAGGCATAATGCGCATGTGCACTGGTCGACATTCTCAACGACGCCGACGCCATTATTATGAAATTTGTTGCAACAGTCAAGTATATCCAACAGGCAAGTATATCCAACATTTTTAATTTGTTATCAACATGACACATAATTATTGTATCATTCTTCTACGTCTTCCCCCACCCCCTCCCCTCCCCCCGATAAAAACAATTCTTCTATATTCGTCTCCAATATATCTTGGACACGTCGAAATATTTTATTATCGATCATAACAAGCAATCGATTATTTATGATTAACATTTGTCGTCATCTAATGGAAATTATTATATGCCTTTGTTGTTTATAATCATTTAAAAATGAGACGGCTTATCGATGATTCTGATTTGTAATACAGTTATTGAATCATTGACGAATTATTATGTAGAATCATGCATTGAATAATTATTTCGTAGACTCGCGCGTTGATTTTTACAAATCTTATTCAATACTCTCATACATTCCTTCGTATATAATACGTGAATGTATACGTGTTGATGCTTCAAGGTCTTTACATACGTCTGAAAAGTTTGAAAAATTTAATTTTTATGGTTTTTCCTTGTTTTTTCTTTTGTTTTTGTTTTCTTTTCATTTTCACGCAATTTATTTTATTAATGAATAATCGACTTTCGATAAAAAAAATTATTAGTTTTTTGATATTTAAAGGAAAAAAAAAAAAGAAAATACAAAAAAAGATTTCCGCGCAACAAAGATTAGACAATGATACGAAGTTTCATACAAAAACGCGGTTTTGAGTAAAACAGCGTTTAAAATAAAAATACATGGATATATGTACAGATACGGATAAATGAAGATACTTCAAATGTCTGTAAATTTGTCAATTTTTGAAATATTATTTCACGATGAGTTTTAAAGGAATTAACGACACCAGAGTTTGCATTTAACGAGAGTGTCTACGTATGCAACAATTCTTCAAGCGATGAGATCTGGATAATCGATATTACTTTCTACGTAAAGTATTTTTCTTTTTCTTTTTTCTTTTTTTTGACTTAATCCACTGTTACGATTAACGGTGATCATGAGGAAAGAAAGGAAAAGAAAAAGCAAAAAACTAAAAAGAATGAAAATGTAACATTTCTTTCGTATTATTGTAATTGCGAAAATAATATCGTATTTCGAATAAAAGTTATTTGCGATCAGGCGTATTGCGCTTGAAAGTTGTGTCACGCGTTGAAGAAACAGGAAAAAGAGAAAAGAAAAGGAAAAAAAAAGTATTATATATTTAGCGTCCTTTGCGGACGTTTACGCCTCGTCTAAAGAAAATCAAAATGTATCCATACCTATTATATATCTATTCGTAAATAATGAAATGTTTTCATCGACATGATTACTTTTTGCCAAGTAATCATAGAAGGGTAGGCTTCTAATGAGAGACACTTGTTGCACCCTCTCGTGCCACGTTGCGGATGCGCAAAAGTAAAAGAAGATATCTCTATCTCCTGTTTATGATCAGTCGAGATTTTACTTTCGCGAAGGATAGAACTTGCTCTCCTGTTGTTGATAATTTTTCGTTCACAACCCCCTACAGATCGAATAGATATATAATACAGGTACTACATTATCATAAGGTCTACATATACCTGTTTGCGTTTTATTATTAAAGCTCTTGAAAGAGAGATAGAGATAGAGATAGATAGATAGATAGATAGATAGAGAGAGGGAGAGGGAGAGAGAGAGAGAAATATCGGTGAAAAACCGAATGATCCGATTGAATTTTATCACTACGATATCCACATATTAGTCTTTGATATCCTTCGTATAGTCGTGCAAAGAAAACTCAATGTTGAAAGAAAATGAACGAGCTAAAGGGTAGAGGTGAGGGATTAACGCACATCGGAGATTTCGATAACTATTATCAAACGCCTGTACGATATAAACGATTGGCGATAAGGTAGCGCGATTCTGAGCGCGTGTTTGTCGTCATCATCAAACCAAGTTCTCTCTCTCTCTCTCTCTCTCTCTCTCTTCTTTCTTCTGACCGGATTCAAAGTGTCAGTAGGTATTACGATCTCGAGGAGAATCGCGCTATACGAGGTATGTACGTATTATTGAAATTGAAAGACACCTGTGAACCATTTCTAATCTAATGGACTAATAGCTCGAAAGGACGAATCGTTTTAATTCAATTTTTGTTGATTAATATGCACACGCGCGCGCGCGCGCGCGCACATTATTTTGTTTTCGTTTTCATTTACGCGTTTCAGTGATAAGAACAAATAAAAGGATAAGAGTGAAAAAGGCAAAGGAAAATCCAAACGTTATCATTTTGCTATATCATTTGGAAAGTACGATAATCGATATCGACATTACGAATCATCAATCAAGTTCAAGTTGGAGGAACACAGCGCGAAGACGTGAAGGTCGAAGGAGATCGACGAAGGAGAAAGAAGAGAGAATAAATGAAGATAATGACAATGCGATTATGTGTAATTCGTATAATTGCGCATCTTTTTGTTTACGATGTTAAAAATCGTACTACATGTACACCATCATATGCATATGAAAAAGTTCATATTCGTGTAGGGTAAAGTTTTTTTTACAATTTGTCATTTTGGGAAAATATTGTCGAAATCGTTGGAATTTCGTTTGAAAAACTTTTAGGTGAGATAGCCGAGTTTATTGATGCGATAGATGATCAAACATATCAGCCGATAATACAGAACGCACCGCTCAGTATACTCTTTCCCGGTGCGCGAGAATGATCGTTAAAGTATCACGATTTCGATCTTGGCTAATCGTAAATCAGGATGCGCTCGCTCGCAATCGTGCGTTCGTCGTCGTCGTCGTCGTCGTCGCCGTCGTCGTCGTCGTCGCCGTCGTCGTCGTCGTCGTCGTCGTCGTCGTCGTCGTCGTCGTCGTCGTCGGGGGTTGTTGCGTCTTTCGAGCTTCCTCATCCTGAGATCGTCGTCGTACGTCTATGAAATAACTCTTGGTTTTACACGCCGGAAGAACAAAAATAGAATTGAGAAAACAGGCTAACGATCGAGATAATCATCCGACGTTGATAGCGTTCAAAGGAATGGGGTTATCGAAGCGCGAGGAAGGTGCTAACCAGTGAAAATGAGAGTTGAACGAGGAGGAGAAGTTCGCCGTTGTCGAATTTGAGAAAGGAACGATGAAGAAAATTGATCGATTAGTCGATCGATCGCGCGTACAACAGTTCCTTCAGAAGTTTCGGACACACACACGCACATATATATATATATATATATATATATATATATATATATATATATATATGTATATATATATAGTACATTTCGTTCTTCCTTCCTTTGTTTTCTTTCTTTTCTTTTTTCTCTTTTTTCTCTTTTTTCTCCGATTATCTTCATCACCTTGTGGAATCGTGGTGCGTTAATCGGGGCATAAAGGATAAATGAGATCAGCTCGCATCGATGGGGATCTCGCATCGTTGGATCTTCATTCTGACGACGATCTTTTCTTTGATGCGTCATGCCGCAGACGGGAAGGTAACCTGTCGCGAGATACAATTCCCACGCGATTGCGAAGTACTCTGTAGCACAAGTCAAACTGGGATCATCTCATGTGAGCTACGAGTAGCCGTTATATTGCCTGCTGATCCAAACTTCGAGATATCGTTGCCTAAAGTTTTACCCGTTCTCGGTAAGATCAAGATTATTCTCTTATATTTTCTTATCCGTGCGATTGAAACTCATTTGACAATACTCTTATCGCATTTTTCTTCCTTTTTCATTTTCATTTAATTCTTTGTCCTTTCTCGTTTTTTCTCTTTTTTTTTCTCGTTTTTTCTCTTTTTTTTCTCTTAAGATTTGGCAGTTTACGAAGCCAGAGCTCGCAATCTGCTGCCGCATTGGTTGAATCTCACGTTTTTACCTCAGGACGACCACTGCGACGCGATGTACGCACAAGTCTGTTCGATCGATAGTTACTTGAATTGCGTGCACCTCTTTCTCGGACCGGCTTGCGATTATTGCGTCGGTGAGTGAGATTTTAACGTTCCTGCGTTTACATTCGTCGCCCTCTTCAAAGTTTCTTTTTCTATTTATTTATTTATTTATTTATCTATTTATTTATTTAGTTAGCTATTTAGTTATTTTTCCTTTCTTTCAACTTTCATGCGCTCGCACGAAAGCGAGTATCTCGAGGACGTCTTTGAATTTTCCTTTAGTTTTATGATAGACAAACTTTTGATTTATTTTCTAGCCGTCGTCGGAAGAGCAGTCAAATTTTTAGGCGCTCCGTTGATTACCACAGGGGGATTTACTTTCGATTTTACACAGCAGAAGAGGGAATGCAAGGACGAGTACTTTATGACTACACGCGTTGGGAATTTGGCTTTTCGGGATATAGCGCAGTTCTTGATAGCTATCATAAATTAGTAAGTACAACCAAAATTAGATCGTTTTGCAATATTTTACGACAAATAATAGATTTTTATTTATTAAAAGCGTTTGATTTCATTCAGTTACGAATGGCAAAAGGTCCATTTGTTTTATGCAACGAATGGACAAATTCAAGTTGGCGGGAGGCATTCTTGTCAATTAATGATGAAATCCATGGTCGAGTATCTTAAGAAGAAGCCTAATTTTACATTTGGCACTTACGACATTGAAACTGCCACGTCGGTGGATTATTTGGAAGCTCTTAAAGTACACGTCGGCAATTCTTACGGTGGTAAGCGAAGAAAATTTTTATATTTTATATTTCATCCTCGAACATTTTTCACATTGCCGATTAGGATTAAAATATTCCTCGATTTGCGTCTGGTCCTATTCTCTTCGGTTAGAAGATTTAACGAAAAAGTGTTTTCTCGAATTGCTGCATAGAAGATGGCAAGCCTCTTTTTACGATCGCTATGTCTATTTTCTTTTGTAGGAGGGTATTAATCTTTCTTTCTTTCTTCCTTTCTTCTTTTTTTTAGAATTTTTATAATAGCTCCGAGTCCCCCCCCCCCCTCTCTCTCTCTCTCTCTCTCTCTCTCTTTACGAAAAGCTACTTATCGTCAGAAGTTGGCAATTTTTCTTCGACATTCATAAAGATGCTTTACGATCGATAAGAACTTGAGGACTTCAAGGACGAATAATAAAAAGGGGACTCTGACAAAGATTAAATATTCTTGTTGAGGAGGAGAATATGTTTGTTATCGCGAATACGAATGGCGATTTGTAACATGGTGGATGGGACGAATCAGAGATTCGTACGATGATTCGTTCCATGGTTCCACGAGTTTTCTTTCTTTCTAGAATATATTTAGACCAAGTTATCGGACTGTTAATACCTATTTATATAGTTATCTATTAGTTATTCGTTTGAACGATAAATCATACTCCGAGGTAATTAAGATCCACTTGTGGAAAAATTAATTACGCTCCGGAAGGGTACCCTTTATTGTTAGACGTAGATCATTCCTCTTAATATACATTAATCATTTCAAGTGGATTAAAGAGTGAAAAAATTACTTTTTTCTTCATGTAATACTTGATAAGGTAAAAAACAAATGTTCGCTATCTATACAAACAGATATGGCGAACATTTGTTTTCCCGTCTGTTCCAAGAAAGCCAAGAGATTTGCGAGCTTGGTAATCGTAAGAGTTAAAGATTTCCCGAAGGTTTGTAACAAAGGCCGTATGGGAGATTAAAATAACACAAGTATTTAGTGGATAGTAGCAGTAGTAAGTTTGTGCTCTTATCAAATTTTCTATTTTAGTCAGACCAAGTTGACGTTATCGTTTCGTCGTTTACTTTATCGCGCATCGTTATCGCTTACTGGTCGAACATCTTTATTATTGATATCCGTCGATATCAAATCATCTTTTGATACGGTGAAAAAAATGAATACGTCCAAAAAAAATCTATATTTAAATGTTTCCTTAATGAACTCGAAATACTTGATATCGTTGATATCTTAGATATGAAAGAAAATTTTTTTCTTTCGATTTTATTACCTTATCGATCGGATTTCTTTTTTGCCGATGGTCGATAATGCATAATTGTTAAATGACAAAAACTATGGAAGAACGACGATATCGGTAATCGGTAAGTCTGAGATTAAATTTATCGACCGGCTAAAATACCATCAGACTTAGGGGTCGGTAAAGATGCAAATTTTTCACTTTTCGTATCTGTCACTCTATTATTAAATAAAAATCAATTAAAAATCGAGTAACGAATATGAAAGAAATTAATTGATATTCATGTGTTTGTCCGATGACACGTAAAAGTCTAATAATATTCAATTAAAGTTATAGTCGTATGACGATGATAGAAAAATAAAAGGCGTAACAAAAGGCATTTGTAATCGATCTATCTCGATTCTGAATGTAAAATAAATGGTCCGTGTTAAATTACTCTCGTTGAACAAACAAAAGTTTACAAGGATTGCTCGAAGCTTTGCCTGAAACTTTAACAATTTTGCTCATAGGTCTCCTCAAAGCTGGTATCGCATCCGTCACTTTGAAACTTAATCAAATCAAATTGCAGGAAGTAAGACTTTAATAGAATTCTTTTATATATTGGATTTAACGTTAGGAAAGATCATCTGGAATATGACGTAGAGATTTTATTTTAAAGAAAAAATTTTATTTCGTTTTTAATAATCGTCGATTCGCGGCCGATCAATTACGATGGGACGCCCTATACACACACACACACACACACACACACGTGCATAGATAATAAATACAAATGCAGACGAGAGTTTACCACTACCGAGTACCATTTTGCATTCAATTTTCTACTGTCCCTTGCAGACATTTATTTCCCTCATCGTTCGCGTTATAGATTCGATAAAGCTTAAAGGACAGCATAAAGGAATAGCTAGATAGAGAAGTATGTGTAGATAGATAAAAGTACAAAAATTTAATTTATTCATCTATGTTTAGGCATATCCACAACGATATAAATACGATATGGGAAGGCTATAAGATGTACCGTTAGGTCATACCGTAGATAGTAAAAATAGAGGAGCGTATGGACATAGTCATGGCATGATAGATGAGGTCATTATAAATATATTAAAGATAGAAACCATAATCTCGCAGTTTTGGTAACTTAGTCGAGCAAGAATAATCCATTGATTATATTCCGTTAATGTTGCAACTTTGGCTGAAATTTTCATTGGATCTATAAAATTGTACGTTATCGCGAACTCGTATGTTCGTCTCTTTGGTTGATATTTCAAATGAAACTCGAAGAAGAAGATAACTCGTTAAAATAATAAATTTTAATGCCGGTATCATGCGGTTATTATCTTATAATTAGATAGTGCCCCTACGGCTGGTTACTTTCTTAGTATCCGAATATGACTTTTTTCTTTTACACCTCATAAAGTAGTAATAGTGGTAGGTGCGCATAAAAGTATCAAATATTTGTCTGACTTAGTTATAAGCCGTTGTAAAATAAAGATAAATTAAATTTAATAAATGGAGATAAAGAGATGAGAACTGTTCTCGCGACGTTCGATGAGCGTAACTCTGAGATCTTTGTCGGTTCGCGATCGAACGAAGAGGAGAAAAAAAGGGCGCGTCGAAGGTACGCTGAGATTTTACTGGTGGGCTTTCATTATTTCAATGGAAAGGTGGACGGGATCGGACGCATGCGTTCTTCCATTTTACTCGTCAATGACAATACGCGCCAACCTTACACATGAGTAGCAAGCGCACTGCATGCGCGCGCACACGTGAATCGTCTTTTTACATACGCATTTCTGGACGTAGGGTGTGTGTGTGCGCGTACGTGTCGTATAAAATAACGCTAGAGAGATACGGATTAAACTAGTGTTGGTTTTGGCATTGGCGTTTATGTTAGCGTTGACGTTGATGTTGCTGATAGAGATGGTTAGTTGTCGTCGTGGCGGTGGTGGTGGTGGTGGTGGTGGTGGTGGTGGTTGGAGGTGGAGCGACTTCGAGGGGCGATTCTGATCACCGTGGTATCTTTCGCCCTCGTCGGCTATCAGTTAGCAATGCGCGCGCGCTCCGAGCGCATCTTGATCCAAGAGTAATAGTTTCCATCGATTTAACGATGTTTACGATTGGATAGACATATTTATTCGTGATAATTTTACGAAACTTTTTTGGAAGAATCGAATAGTATCGATAAGTAGACATTAGTACGATCGATGGGATAATAGAAAATTTATTAGAATCGTCATATCGTATTAGGATCGTAACGATACGTAAATAAAAGTTTCTTTAATATTTTACGCGGGCGCATACGTGTAATAAGGGCGAATAAATTAATTGGCCGAGCGAATAAATGAATTGTAGTCATTAAAACGCGGGTGTTCCTTTTTTTCCCCCCAGCATATCCAGTATATCCAGTGGTTTCGCAATTTATAATCGACGATTGTTGGAGAATTCTTGAAGAATCATGTTGTTAAGGGGCATATAGTAGATTGAAAAAGATGTACATTAGTCGTGCCTGTGTCTGTGCCCTGTGCTTATGGTTCCTTACGTGCATCCTACTTTTCATCAGCTGTTACTGCACGTGACGGCGTGCACGAGCCTAACTCTATCTCGTAAATCGCCATCGTGGGTGGCACCCGATAAATACGTAAGATTAATGAGAAACGGAAGGGGAAGATTATTAGATCAGAAATCTGTGATCGATCGAGACGATTTTCTATATCGTGTTATATTTGTGAATGATGCCACGAATATTATTCGATTATTACAAAAGGGAGGGAAGAAGGGGACGTGATTCTACGACCGAAGGAGAACGTACGCGATCATTCGGACAAACACGGTGGGGCTGCTGTAAGAAAATAAGATAAATTATTTAAGGGAAATTGTCTTAAGACAAGTCATTGTCGATAATCACGATGAATTCGTCGATACGGAAATCCATTAACACCCACGATCCTATTATTGGTTTCGCTTTTGTTTACATGACACTGACGTTGATTATATTATGCGCGTTCGCTACGAATGAAACTAATACGTTCAATGTGCGAACGACGAAGGAATGTTTTGGTATACGTAAACAATCGAAGGGTGAAGTGAAACTAGCCGTAATAGCTCCTGGCGATCCTCATCACGAACAGAGCTTGCCCAGGGTATTGCCAGCTGTACTTTTGGCCGTTAAAGCTGTTAGCTCGTCGAAGGGACCCCTGCCAGGATGGAACATAAAGGTCGATCATCGGGATTCTCGTTGTTCGAGCACTTACGGACCATTGGCAGCCTTCGAGTTTTACATCAATCAGACGGCAGGTCGCTCAGAGATCGTCCACTTTCTTTTCTTTATTCCTAACCCACCCCTTTTTATCTTTCATCTCCTCATACACCTTTGCCTTTTTCGTCCTTATCGCCTTTATTTTCTCCGAGCGAGGTAGCTAATAAATTGTCATTAGAATATATTGTCATAAAGGAAGGAGTTGCTTTCGCAGCATAAAAGTCTCCCTCTCTCTCTCTCTCTCTCTCTCTCTCTCTCTCTCTCTCTCTCTGTCCGTACCATTATTCTAATCTCATTGACTTTCTCCTTCGCTCGTCGATATTATGCATGTGAATGCCCGTCACGACGAATCTCTTTACGCCCGAAAAGAACATGAAATGCATGGAATAATTTCATAAGAAATTTCATCCAGCGTACCGCGGAACGATGTAATACGTTTGAGAACGATCCAGAGAAAATGTTAGCTTTCGTGCTTTCGACGGACGGATGAAAAAGAAGTTTAATGAAAATCCGTGGCAGTCGGTACCTTCGATATTTCCCCTTTGAAAGTCGTGCAATTTCGCTTGGTTATATAAGGACAAACGAATATATATACGGGTATGATGTGCACTATCTACGTACTTATTCGTATGTATTCATGTACGTTGTCCCGTTTTTTAAAAGGGTTGCATATTATACCGTGATGAAAATAACGTTTATTGCCAGCGAGATCTCGTTTGATCGTCTCGTTGATTCGGTGCACTAACCCCAATAAGAATGATCTTTAAGTTACGTACGGATTCGTAAAGCGTTCTCATTATGGGGAAGAATTCTTTTGGGCCTCTCCCGATGATTAAGGATTAATTGATTCGTGCCGATTCGTACCGGTGCATCGCGAAGAAATAGCGCTTATGTTAGAGTAAAGAAAACGTTATTAGAGGGAAAAGAAGAAAAAGGAAAAATAAGAAGAAGAGAAAAAAGAAGGAGAAAGAACGTGATACAGAAGGCAAACTAAGTAGAGTCCGTTGCGTTTTAATTGCTCCTCGTTCCGCAACTTTAAAGCCGTGCCACGGACAGTAGAAATGCGGCCCTATTTTTATGAAGGGCTGACGTCATCGGTCATCATCGGTGGTTCGCCAGCAGCTGCAGAGAGATCTTTCGTGTGTGCGTAAATTCGTAGCGCAACAATGAGAAAGAGGAATCGGTCAACTAGTAAAGACCGGAGCCCTGCAGGACGTTGCGGTCAATCAACCAAAGCCGGGAGTTTGCTCTTATGTTAGTCTGCAATAGCAGCAGCTTGGCTATTCGTTTGCGGTTGGTTATCTACTTCGCGAGACGCGACCACTTTCTTTCTTATTATCGGCACTCAAATTCCTTCTCTTAATTACGCTTAATTATTTCGATCCCTCGAAATGCCCTCCAGTATGTGCCATCCAGAGGTCCCCCTGTACTTCTCCTCTTTTTACCCCTAATCCTCATCCCACTTTTCCCCTTTCTCCTCTACCGAGTCAATTGAACTCTCGCCCTTCTACATTCGTATTCTCGTTTGCCGGTACCTCGTCTATCTTGTTGTCTTAAATTTTGACGAAAATTCTTTCTCGTTCGTCGATTTAGTTTTTCGATTTCACGATTCCCCGATCTCCCTTTACGATCGTTTATTCATCTTTAAAAAACACTGTGACACGTACATTCTTCCATTTCGAAGCTAATGGAAGACAGAGGATAAGCTGCCGTTCACATATTTACATATATATATATATATATATATATATATATGTGTATATATATATATATATATATATATACACATACGTACACAGATATGTGTGTCCCGTGTATCTCGAAAAATTGGAATATCTCGCGAGGGATTGAACCTAGACTTTTTTTTTCTTCTTTACAGATTTGTTCGCTACGGAAAGGAATTGGTACATTATATGGTACCAATCTTTTTTCTTTTTTTGCTCTTTGCAGATCAAGTGACGGAAAAAAATTTTTTAGACAAATTCATTCTTTCATATAGTACAATTTATAACATTTTATAACAATAACTAATCTTATAATGGCAGATCGTTGAATTCTTCTCAAGAATAATACAGTTCCATTGAAGAAAATGAATTGGGCTGTGAAATTTCTCCTATCATTAAACTTATCAAAATAGACGTCATATAGATTTGCTTTTAGTAACAAACAAAAAATCGTCGTTATTTTATATTCGTTTTGCATTACGTTTCTAGTATAAAAAAAAAAAAATTCTTTTTCTAGATTCACTCCCTCGCCAAAAGATATTCCATTTTTTCGAGATAAACAGGACATCTCACGCACAAACACACACACACACACACACACACAATACATACATACATTCTATTCTGGAATTTGTAGATAGCGAATCAGAAGGGTGCACGGATTGAATAACGATTGCGTTCGATTTGCCGGTATAAATTGACGAAACGGCGTCTAAAGAGAAAAAACGGAGAGAAAGTAGAGAACTGCAAACGAACCGACTAATCAACGTGTGGGCGTATTGACGAATCGAAATTACAAAATTGAAAATGTACGGTCTGACGGTTTCTCCTGGAAAAAAGGAAAAAACAAAGGAAAAAAAATAATAATAAAAAGTTCCGAATTATCTAAAGCGTAATATCGTATCTGTTTGGAGAATGATGATGCGCTCCTTGTTTTTCCTTTTTTTTTTTTTTCACGTGTCTTCTTTTTTTTCATGATGAATATAGAGCGGAACAATCATCGGCGAGATAATAAAATCGATATTTATTTTCCCATTGAATGAAAATAAAAAGAGAATGAATTCGGCCGAACGGTATCTATACATTTTCTTCAAATAACACGTGTAATTTCTGTGGGAGAGAAAAGACGAGATAAACGTGAAACAAGTTATAATGAGATTGTTCCGTAGGGTCTGGGGGTTGAAGGTATACGTGAGAAAAATGTATTATCCTTATTCATACCAAAGGTTGCTTTTCGCAAAGGAACGCGTTTAATGTACATGCCATACACGTATGTGATGCTTTAGACCCGCGATATCTCATGGCATATTCTTTCTACGACGTGCCGCGATGGTTTATTGCCGAAAAAAATAGAAAAGAAAAAAGAAGAAAGAAAGAAAAGTAAAAAGCAGATAGGAGGACGATAGAAAGAGCGGGGCGGGGGGAGATAGAAAGGGGATGAAAAAGGTGGGTGGGTGGTGAAGAAACGTAATGCAAAACGAATATGAAATAACGACGATTTGAAGGAAATAAATGAAATAATTATGGGTCGATAGTGGTTTATTATTAAAGATATATAGAGTTTAAAAGAGTGCTTGATTAAGGGAAAAAGTTATTATTCATGAGAAAAAGTGAGAAAAGTTTTTTACTCCTGATAGCTAGTGTTTATAAATCTTCGTTAGATGATGAAACGAAAAGATAGGTGGTACAAAAGTTAGCAAGTGGATACGTTTTTTCTTTTAATTGTAATCCATACGAATAGGATAGTTCGCACAGAAAGGAGTTATACTACTACTCGTTTGGTTCTTGTATAACCTCCTGACCAAATAGCCTCCTGACGCGGGTTAATCGAGCGCAAACCACTTTCTGCCGAAATACGTAGCCGCAATGATGTCATTGAAGCCAATACGACGTTCGTTGTTGGATCATATAGAACGATCGATGAAGGATAGAATCGAGTCTAATTGGTTACATCTCTTGTGTTACGTCCGTTGCATAGGGCAAAGACATTGCATATCAAAGAAAGAAAAACATCTGTAACGTTGGCGTAATATTTTTACTGTTGGCAATTAAACGCGACGACTTTTTCATGATAATCTTCATTAGAGAAAGTAATTAGAAGGATTAATTGTGAATTTTGATTTAACATTTTTATTACTTAACCCTTGCACGAGTGTAGCATTCTTTCTATATAAATATAACTACGCGCACATATAAATAAATGGACTAACCCGTCTACTAATCTATAACCTGATTATTAACCTGTTTATCTTGTCATTCATTTCTCGTCTATTTTCATTTTCGAGTAGAACATTCGAATTTCGAAGTTTCTTTCTTTCCTTCTTCCTCTTCTTCTTCTTCTTCTTCTTCGAAAGACAGAGAGGGAGAGAGAAGTTTCTGTTTCGAGCGAAGAAGCACGAAACGATTCGTTGTAGAATCGTCGTAGAATTCTTGATGAGTGAATTGTTCTAACAAAAGCAGATGCCTTTTTGGGTCCCGTTTGCGACTACGTTATTGCACCGGTGGCGAGATATGCTGGTGTATGGGGGATACCAGTATTGACGGCAGGTGCTCAGGCAGAAGCCTTTCGTCATAAGGACGAGCACTATCCGACGTTAACGAGAATGATGGGGAGCCATCGTTTGGTCGGCGAAGCGTTAAGGCACATACTTCAAAGATTCGGCTGGAAAATTGCCGGTCTATTATATCATAATCACGCGATGGCGAGCAGCCGCGGTAATTCAGAGTGCCATTTCACTTTGGGAGCCGTATTTACAGCGTTGAATCAAACACCAGCTCACAAAAGTTTCAATCAGGAAACTACCAATGCCGAGGACTACAGGAATCTTCTTCTATTCGTGTCAAAGTCTGCGAGGAGTAAGTTGTTGCTCGTTGTTTCTTTTTCTTTTTTTTTTCTTTTTTTTTTTTTTAGTTTTTTTCCCTACCCTCCCCCGTTACTCTCAGTCCTCTCTTTCACCATCAACATCATCGTCACTTATTATCATCCTCGTTGCTTTCGTAAAAATGTATGGAATTTACGAGAGGCGTAAGGCGTTCTTTATAATGCATGTTTCTCTATTATTAAACAGACAGCTTGCTGCTTTACGTTGCAAGTTACTGTCGATGCAAGTAACGATATCTCGACTACAAAAGGAAACTAGAATTCAGGCCATCTATGCAGTCTCGAGACCTTTAGAGAGAAGAAGGACCTTAGGGTTTTCTATCGGATCAAGTAGAATTCAGATGAACACAGAGAAGAAAATATTATTTTTATATTCTTTATATTCTTACATTTTCCCTGTCCTTTCGTCCTCCTTCCTTCCTTCCTTCGCCTTTTTCTCTTCTTCTTCTTCTTTCGATTTTTTTTTCTTTGTTGACATCACAAACGTTACTTTTGAAAAGTTGGTTTCCGGACGGGACCGATATGACTTCAACAATCGTAAAATTGTTTTACGACGTCTCGTACGAGTAAATGTTTATAATACGAACGGTTAGGTATAAGGTACACGTACATATGTACATACGCATGTACGTTCGTCCAAATCGTTACGTCAGAATTCGAATTTTCGATCGTATCTCTTTTTCCTCCATTTTATAAATGTTAATAACTACGAAATGTGCTTTACAAGAGAATATCACCATTATATGATAAATATCTTCTCTTGAATGAAATCGCATTATTATCTCTAAATGGGAGGGGGTATTATTAATCCAACTTATGTTTCAGTCGTAGTCATGTGCGCAAATTCTACCACCATACGAGAGATATTGCTCGCAGCCGAGGAACTCGGAATGGTTGATTCCGGAGAATATGTATTTTTCTCGATAGAGCTTTCATCTAGGTGAGTCGAGTAAACATTATCAAGATAATAACAGAACGTTTTTCGTTGCTATTCCGTATAATATAAATGCAATGGAGTATCCACGTTATTAAGTCGTTTTCCGCATGTTTTACTTCCCTCAACGAGGACAATGTAATAACGAGAAGGAGCCATTTTCCATGCTTTTTAATTATGAAAGACCGGTATATATCCCGCGTTACGTGGCATTTCATACCTCTTCTCGTATTTTACGAGGCTATAAAAAAAAAATGTTAGAAAAATGTTAGGCCGGTAATGGCCCTTTCGAATCAGACTAAACTTGTTATTACATGATCCCTTTTGATCGTATATCTTCTTACGATCGATTACTCCATACTTCATAGACCATTCCTAGGATGTCTATGTTTGGTAAAAAGAAGAAAAGAATTTCCGTTAATTCTTACGATTTAATTATTCTTTCTTTTAAAAGAAATTACATTTACGTACGATTTTATCAAATGAACGATAATAGTAATGACTAGAGTGGGTGGGGGCAAAGACAAGATTTTCGAATTGACGTACTCTGCTTCAATAGAATTGAATTCGTTGAACTAGAAATCCCAGGCCGCAACTTCTCGTCTGGATTATTGGTAAACCGCGGTCTAGAAATGTATTGATCGTAGATAGGAAGCAATCGTTGCACCATCGATACGTCCAAACCGTGTTGTCTTAAGGACAGGAAGAGGATTAAAGACGATCTAGATCTATCTAATATGAGCTACGGCCTCCTACGAGTTAATATTTCCATAATTCAAACTCAAATTCAAACTCATTTCAATCGCTAATCATTCGATATCGATAATAATCGTTCGTTTAAGTCGAACTGATGATTGAAGAAGAACTCTGAACAGAGAAGATTGATAAATTTCTATACATTGTATTTTATAACTCTTTTTTTTTTTTCTTATAAAACGTACAGCCTCTTCCAAAAAATACATACAACAACAGTTTGTTTCCAATAAAAAAGAAAAAAGCCTTATGTATTAGTTCCTAACAATAGTACGTCAGAATGTACTAGAATTTTCTTCGAAAGACATTTGGAATGTTTTCTTTAAAAGCAAAAAAAAAAGGGAAGAAAAGCGATTTCTTCTTTTTCATTCTTATGTACGAACATTCAATCGAAACTCTTATTTTATTTTATTCTTCCTGTGATTGAAATCTAGGTTTATTTCCGTAAAATGTGACATTTGATTATTAGGAAAAAAGAAATTTTAATTTCCAATAAAAAGCAATCGGTACTTTTACCGATTTTCTTCTCTTTTTTCTTGCTTTTCTTTTTCTTTTCTTTTTTTTTTTTTCTTTTTATCAAGATCAACCATTAATTAACTGCAAAAATTGTTATGGACTTGAAAACGATACGGATATTGGACGGCTATACGTGAAGGCTTTTTTTTTTAATTGGGAATGACCAGCCCTATCCCTTCCTCTCCTTTCGTTTGATCCATCAGATATCCTGTACATTCAAATCCATAGTTTTGTAAAATTTTTTACTACGTGACGTACCTCTTATGTTAACGGCGTGTAAAATAATCGATTGAATCGAATTGAATTTAATAGAGACATTGAAATTCCAAAGTAAATTATTTGTCAATCAATCGTCGTGTACGAAGTTTTGTCATTTAATAATGAACGTTAATCTTGAGGAAAATTTATTTTTGATATGTAAGATTAATTATATTTTTTATTTTCAATATAAATGTTAAAGGTTATCAAGTGGTTCGACAGAATAGAATATGAAGAAAAGAAAGTAAAAACAAAGAGAAAGGAATAAAAAAGAAGAAAATTCAAGAATTCTTGCGCCAATTGCTTTGGCTTTCGGACGGTTCGAGAGAAGCGGAAGGATTCTTGGAAATTTCCTTTATTTTTTTTTGTTTTCTTCTTTTTCTTTTCCAGCGACAACAATTCCATAGAACCATGGAAATTGGAGGGCGACACGGATGAGAGAAACGAGAAGGCGAGAAAAGCGTACCAAGCACTTTTGACTGTAACCGCACGGACTCCTGACGATCTTGAATATTTAAATTTCTCGCGTGAAGTTAAATCGTTGGCACAAAGCAAATACAATTTCACGTTCGGCAATAGTTCCGTTTCGACGTTCGTCACGGCCTTTTACGATGCCGTTCTTCTTTATGCTCTTGCGCTTAAAGAGAGCCTACCGGATAAGCCTACCGGTGAGGTTGATCTGGATGGCGGCAATTTAACGAGAAGAATGTGGGGTAAAAGTTTCAAAGGTTAGTTCGCAAACGTGTATGAGAAAGATCAAGAGAGTTTTATACTTTCTTTCTTTTTTTATTAAATAGTCGTACATAAATGATCGTCACATTTCATTAGAAAACGAGTTAGATTTTTTTTACGTAAACGTTGATAATTACTTTAACAGTTTGATTGATTATTTCAGGTATAACCGGAGACGTGAATATCGACGAGAATGGCGATAGAATCGCGGATTATTCCCTTCTGGACATGAATCCGGAAACTTCGAAATTCGAGGTAACATGTTATACGCATTACTAATTAATGTTAATTAGGAAGGACGCATTGACGCGTCGATCAGGATTTAACTTATTTATTCCTATCGAGCAAAAAAAGAAAGAGGCTTTTAAAACATTTCGATCCATTATCATTCAATGATTCATCCAAACTTTATCTTGACTCCATTCGTACATAATTTTATTTTGATTTGAAATAAATTTTATTCATATTCACGTTCATCGATCGAAAATTTTCCTGGTTAACAGTTAAGACGATTCACGTCGTACGAGATGTTAATTCGACTGAACATGACTGAAATAAAAGGATTGAATACTTTCATATATTTTAATCAGATTTAACGATGAAATTCTTTCGTGAAATTTTATTCGTTCGTCGGTAAAACCGGCGGTAGTTGATCAATAGGATTTAGCGTAATCTCTCTCTTTCTCTCCCTGTCATTCACGATTTATCGTTTGTTAAAGATCGTTGCCAATTATTACGGTGCTAACAAAACTCTGGACTATATAAAGGGAAAACAGATTCATTGGTCCGGCGGAAGACCGAAACCACCCCCTGATACTCCAACTTGCGGATTCGATGGATCTCTATGTCCGGATAATTGTAAGGATTTAATTTGATCTCTCTAATATAATCTTAAGATATCGATCATAACGACGTGTCGAAATTGAATTATTACGTTAAATGATTTTCCCTTTTCTATTTCTCCTTTTTCTTTTATTTTATCTTTCTTCTCCTTTTTCGTTGCAGCTCTCCCAGGATACGCCATTCTCTCGATAGTTTTGAGTTCGATCGTGGTCGTTCTGGTGGTGGGCTCGGTATTTATTTATCGGTAAGCGATATCACTTAAATATTTTCGATTGAAATGAACGAAAGAGGAAGAGGAAGAGGAAGAGGAAGAGGAAGAGGAAGGAAACAAAAGAGAGCAAAAGAAAAAATAAAGAGAAGGGAAGAGACGAAAGGAAATCTGTCGAAACATTTTCTATGTAGAGTTAGGCAGATTTTCTTGGGTAGATAAAGCGACGTTACTTTCCATCTCTAATTTAGTTGAAAATTTCCAGGTATGCGTATTATGAGGAACACTGGAACGTAATTAGGTAGCTAGTTTGCAGTAGGCGAGCAGCTCTCCATCCAAGCTACTCTCGCAGTGAAATACCAAGAACAAGGATGTATTCCCTTGTGCTCGTAGATTCACGAGTCCAAGCGAAATGTCCTTAGCCCGTTTTCATCTCTAGGGAGAAATAACTTTCGCATAATAAGTTTGCACTTTGTATGACTCGACAAATAATCATTAGAACGAATAACTCGGAAATATTAAATGATAAGTCTTGATGGGCACTCGTCATGGAAAATCGTTAGAAATTGAAACGATCCTGAGTTTGCCGATTCCATCATTCGACGTATTCAATTTATCAGAAACGAAATAATAAATCTCGTTAGAGAACTCTCATCGTCCCTTACCAACTACCAATGTTCTAACCTTGTATATAACATCCTTTATATGATCGAGTTTTAAAATCGTCTCGTTTTCTCGCTCGCGTTTTATTGCCGCTCGTTCGAAGTGTTTCTCTTTCGACGAGAAGTCATGACGACGTTCGACAGCCAATTCGGATGATGTTTCTTTTTTTCCTTTCCTTTTCTTTTCTTTATTTTTCTTCTTCTTCTTCTTCTTCTTCTTCTTCTTCTTGCCTTTTTCTCCCCTTTACAGTCACTTCAAACTAGAGGCTGAAATCGCTTCTATGACGTGGAAAGTACACTGGGAAGACATCATCTGGGTACCTTACGCGAGGACTAGAGGCTCGATGTATTCGTTAATTGCCAACAAGTTACGTAACAGCCAACTTGTGAGTATCTCCAAAGTTATTTTTATAAAAATCGTTTATTTTTATGATGTTAAAACTCATCAAAGTTTTTCCTTCACGTTTCATCGGATCTCAAGTATCACGGGATTTTATCTTAACCGGCGGAGATTATGTATATATACTTATATGGAAAGGTTTGAAAATATTAATCTTTCAATAATATTTCTTCTTCTCTTCCTATATTTTAGCATCCTTTAAAAATATTTTTTAACATATATCTTATAGATATAGTCTCTTCTTCATCATTAGATTATTTTTATCGAAAATTCGAAAAAATTCATATTTTACTTTCATTAAATGAAAGTATTACAAAAAGAATCGACTTCGTGAAGGACTTTTCTTTTTAAATATACTTTGATGGTGTTTTCCTTGTTTTATTTTTCTTTTTTTCATTTTTGATAATAACCCGTAAGCGATATCATCGGATGATTCGAAGAAGACAATGAATTGTTTTAATCTTTCTCGTTGGAAAAAGTAGATGGATTTTTAATAACATTTTATTCATTAAATGAATTACTTGTGTGAAAAAAAAGGATGATAAAAATTGCCTTTTTAATATTATTTACTTTTTGGCCATTTAGATGTACGTAAATGCCCTTTAACATAATTTAACTCGTTAACGTTAAGAGACGCTTTGTCATTTGAGCGATTTAATTTTGAAAACAAATCTCTTTTGCTGCGCAAGATCCGAGTATCTCGATAATGACGGTGCCTTTTAAAGCCGATCTTTTTTATTCTTTTTCTTTTTTATTATTTAATTTCTTTATTTTTTTTTGCTTTTTTTTTCATTTACAGAGCGTATACTCTGATGATAACGTTAGTCTACCGGAGGGTGTGGACAAGCACGTCTATATTCCAACAGGATTTTACAAGGTAAGTTTTCATTTTGCTTCAAAGGCGTTTTCTTCATCTTTTTTCTTTCCTCTCTCTCTCTCTCTCTCTCTCTCTCTCTCTCTCTCTCTCTTCTCTTTTTTCAAACGGGATCAAAGTATTAATAGAATGTCCCCGAGCGAATATTTAGTTTTCTTTCCCTTTACTTCTTCCTTAAAGTTCCTCTTTAATTTCCTTTAAAATCCTATCGCCTTCAGTTCTCTCTTGTTTTTTTTCCTTTCTTTTATTCTTTTTTTTCTTTTACGTGGGCAATAAAAGAAAAAAGAAGAAGAAGAAGAAGGAGGAGGGGAGAAAAAAGTGTAGAATGAAAGAAAGAAGCAAGAAGTTTGCATAATTATAAAGTGACGTAGGGCTTGAGGGACACGATTAAATTTGCAATGCCAGTACGACGCAATGATCTAACGAAAAAGTTGCATACATCGCATTTTCTTTTCTATTTTTTTACTTTTACGTCGTCGTAATTTACAAATGAAGATCAAAGAGAGATACATAGAGATAGAGACAGGTAGACAGATAGATACAGAGAGAGAGAGAGAGTGTATTTTGAAATTCATTACAGAACTCAAAGGTGGCTATAAAATTAATACCAAGGAACAAAGTGGAAATATCGAGGCCTTTATTGCTCGAGTTAAAACGGGTGAGTATCGATCACGCACATATACAACACAATGTTTCGGCGAACAATAATTGCCGTCGAAAGTTGATCTTGCGATTAATCATATCCCGTAATAATAAACGTTCGCCACGGAATAGATTAACAACGATCATGGAAAAGTGAATTTGAATATCCTAAGATGACATGAACGAACGTTTGTTGTTGTTTCTTTGTTTTTCTCGAAAAATTACATAATAGGAATGAATTAACATTTTTATTCTTTTTATTTCTTTTCTCGAAGAAGAAGACAACTTTTTTAGCAAGATTTATTAATACACCTATCCTGCTTTACTTTTGATAGATGAAAGATCTACAGCACGATCATTTGGTGCGTTTCTATGGTGCTTGCGTCGACCCACCCCATTGTTGTCTATTGACGGAATATTGTCCTAAAGGATCCCTTCAGGTTGGTCGTAATATCATAAGGAAAAAGATATATATATATATATATATATATATATATATATATATATATGTATATATAAATATTTGTGCATATGCAGACGAAGTATATTATCCGTGCAACAAAAAGCGAGTAGACGTAACGTCGATTTACTCGAATAATTATTTTTCTATATTTTCTTTGTTTAGGACATACTTGAAAACGAACAGATTAAACTCGATCGTTTGTTTCGCGGCTCTTTGATACACGACATAGTACGTGGGATGGCCTATTTACACGCTTCCGAGGTTAAAAGCCATGGGAATTTAAAGTCGAGCAATTGCGTTGTGGATTCGCGATTCGTCCTAAAAATTGCCGATTTTGGTCTTCACGAATTGAGGAGATCCGGTCTCATGGAAGAGGAATTCGACAAAAGCAGTTACGCTTATTGGAGACGTAAGTAAAACTAATCATTGCCGTCGAGTGTTCGTTTGTAATGAAAAATAAAAAAAGGAAGAGAGAGCAATAAAGAAAAGAGAAACGTGTTATCGTTTATAGGACAATTGTGGACGGCGCCGGAGTTGTTGAGAATGGAGAGGCGACCACCGGAAGGTACTCAAAAAGGTGACGTTTATAGTTTCGGAATAATCGTACACGAGATCGTCGTTCGTAAAGGTCCTTTCTATTTGGGAGAAAATTACGATCCACCGCCTAATGGTGAGTACACCATTTGCCTAAACGTAATCGTAATAGTAATAGTGATCGTAATCGCAATCGCCATAACGAACTTGTTGTTGTTAGATGTCGTCTACATACTGGATGAATTATAATTAAATTAAGGATCGAATGTCTCTTTTGTTAGGAGAAATAATGTATATTAAGAAAATCGTCATTTCGTGCGCGTAGAAGGACTTACATAAGTGATGTCCATCGCTTTGTTAATCGTCGTATCCATCCTCTTACCTCTCCTTTTTTTTCCCCACTACGTAACTACCTATGTATTTTATCCTACCCTTTTTTTTCTCATACGTCGTCAGAGGATAATACTGAAAAAATTGTTGTTGAAAGCTTAATCCCCGATGTACCTAAATTATTGACTTAAATCCTTTTAAATCGTTGAATTTTCCTTCGATTATCTAAAATAGGATCAATTTTTATATCCATTATCTTTCGTTGATACGTGGATTATCAGCTGGACTGGTGGTGCCTTAACTTAGAACGTGTCCGATAGACTTTCAAACGGAGCTTATCCAGGTTGTTGGCAAAGTTAGTTGGCAGATTCTTTTTACCTATAAAGATATAGCAGATTTGAGTGCGAAACGAAGAATATATTGTGGTTAATAATAATAATAATAATAATAATAATAATAATTTAGGAATAATAGAAGAATAGAGAGAGGGGATCGTCGAGAACTATATTTTTATTAATTAAAATTTTTCCCTAAGGAAAATATTACAACGAATGATGGAAAGGGATGAATTTTCCATCGAGGAAGAAAATACCATTCTCTTGGTAAACATCCCTTAATGCATTTTATTTCTATCGAATGGAAAATTGATTATGATTGATATTGAAAGTGCAGCATCCTGTTGGCGCACCCCTTTAGATTCGATATTTTTCCAAAAGACAATTCGTCGATCTAAGGGGAATAAATCAATATTCATTTGTAAGAGAAAATTATTTGAACGAGGAACTTGGAAAATATTTTCTTGCTCTATCGTCTCTATTAGTATTAGAGCCGTTCTGTTCTAATCATCTCTAATAAATAAAAAAAACGATATCATGTCATCGATCGCTTTACCCTGCGTTACGATAAACAGGTCGCTGCATTATCATAAGATAAGGAGAAAACTTTTTGACCGACGACGCGTTAGCGCTCCCATACTTATCGACAGTATGTCTTATCGACGGCCGATAAATTTTTTTACAGAGAAATGATTTACCGACCGACAAATAAATTTCTTATCTACCTGTCGGTATTTTTCAAAAGTTAGACGAAATCTGCGATATAGTTCAAGTATTTTGATATCAACGAAGTCGGTAAAAAAAATTATATTCGAGTAAGCTCGTGCGTATATCCATCAAGCTCGGAAGGATCGATCCTCATACTAGGAACGAGAAAGTCGAGCACGATCGCGAGGAAGCCGTCGGCGAAAGCTCAGTCGAAGCTTTAACGCGTCCTGGAACACTCATTTCGCGCGCGCTCCTTTCGTAGTTTCTCTTTCTTTCTCTGTCGCCTCGAGCACACTGTTTCGCGCTTCGTTTCTCTCTCTCTTCCACTCACTCACCCTCTTGCTCTCTCTATCGCTCTCTATCTTCCTATCTATCATTCTATATCTTTCTCTTTTTCTCCCTTATTTCGTGAAATAAGTGAGACTCCCTAATGTCTGTCTAGATATATTTAAATTTCTAACTATGTAAGTGGTAACTTTAAAAGGATTCCGATAAATGTTTGAAGTAAAATTAGGAATTTATTTAACTCGCACACGGGAAATAGAATCTTCTTCTTTTTTTCTTTTTTTTTTTCTTATGTTTGTTTCCGTCTCTCCCTTGAAAACGAGAGATGCAACGCAACTTGATTCTCTCTCTCTCTCTCTCTCTCTCTCTCTTCTTCTCTTTTCTTTTTGTTCCTTTTTTTTGATCGCGCACAGAGAAAAGGATAAAGGCTATGAGATCGGTTGAATGATGGGCGGGAGAAAGGGGGAGTGGAAGAGGAAAAGACCGATCGGAGATTAAGAGCAATTCGTGGGCAAGGAATCGATTGGAGGCTGTCATTGCACTCGGAATGTGTCTCGCCTTGTATCCGTTTCATCGGCGGGGTTTGGGATCGTAAAACGTGAAATGGCCTATTCGTACCACTTCCTCGAGATATTCGATTCGTCGTTAAAGGATTCGAAAGATTTTACTTCGCGAAAACCACTTTCGTTTGATTCATCCGGCGAACGTCGAGTCGATTGCTTCACATTCAGGGATAGTTGAATGACTACATATGTGCTACGAAAAATAAATATATATATATATATGCACACGCACACACACACACACACACACACACACACACACGTATATATATTTATATATAAAGCTAGATATGAAGATAGATCTCGTTCGTGCGAATCAAAGATCTTTAAGAGAAACGATTCGTATCCCGTTGTTAGTCATAAAGTTCGATGCACCGAATCTCTCAAAATCCCGATAGAATATCTACGGGGGTTATATTTCATCTTATAATCTCATTACTTTGCGTAAAATCGTATCTTTCGATAATATGACAGATCACCGTCAGCCAATAACGATGACGACGTCATTTTATCCGATAACATTCGGTCCATCATCCCTTTCTCTGCTATATTAATTAGGATAACTTTGATCATAAATTGCTTATTGAAACATAATGTTTCATCGTTCTCGCGTAATATTAAGCGAAACAAATTTTCTTTTTTTTCCTTTTTTCTTCTTTCCTTTCCTGCGACAACTAAAATAGGACATTGTTAAAACGTAAGCTCCTTTATTTCGATTGAACTCGTTCAAACGAAATTCCACTTGACTACTCTTAAAATAATCGGATAAAATTTTGCGAGAAACGTTGTTCGTTTTCCTTTGACAAAATTAGATAGATAGAGACAGAGAGAGGGAGAGAGAGAGGGATTCTCTCTCATTAAGTTTAATCGTAATTATCGACGTCAAAATTATCCGTACGAAACGCAAACGAGGACAAATATTTACGTGCATTTGTATTCTTGGACGGATTTGCATCTCGTTTTGCTATCCTATCATCCTATTTTAACCGAGGAAAGAAAAAGATTCCGCGCGCGTGCGTGCGCCTATACGTGTATCCGTGTGCGAGAGGGAAAAGAGAGGAAGAAGGATAGAGAGGGAGAGAGAGAGAGAGACAGAGAGAGAAGAGGGAATTTACTTTGCGTGAAAGCTCGAGTCCCAGTAGGGTAAAGTTCAAAGGAGATAGCCTCTCGATGGAAGAAGACCGCGTCACTCTCTCTCTCTCTCTCTCTCTCTCTCTCTCTCTCTCTCTCTCTATCTATCTCTCACCCTCTTTCTCTTTTTCTATATCTTTCTTTCTCTATCGAATTTCAGAGTCGTTTGAAACCATAGTAAATGTATATAACCCAGTATTTATCTTTTTGCGAAGGAAGTAATAAAATCAATTCGCTTTCACATAGATTTGTCAGTAAGAGAGAAAGAGAAATAAGGGTGAGATATATATATATATATATATATATATACATAGTAGAAAGGATTAGGTAAAATAAAATGAAAATTTGGGAGGAATAGTCGATTGATCGATTTGTTGTAAAGATCGTTATATATATATATATGGACCGGAGGAAACGCTACTCGAACGATCGATGAAAAATATATTTGATAATTTGCGTGTTAGGGAGGAAGACAGTGTGAATAAAGGAAATAAAAAAGGTGAGATAGAAAATAATATGGCGGATAGAAGCAACGCCTCGGGTAGCAGCAATCTGACATTACCAACGATGTTGGGCGCGAGTCCTGAGGGTGGTGCGAGTCCTAGAAGGGCCGTTAGTCCACTCCTCGAGGTCCGTAGACCACACTGCACCCTCAACTGCGAGTCCTGCAACGCTTATCTGGAAGACATCTACAGGCATAGTAGGTTACGTTCGTTCTATTTCGGTTCGTCCGATCAAACCAGGATTAGTTCTACTGTATGACAAAATCAAACTATTACTACTTCTATTACTATTACTATTACATGCATACGTTTACGATTGTGGAGATTAGATTTTTGTTTGTTTGTTCTTGTCCCTTAGTTTTTTTTTACTCTCACAATCTCTGAGTCGATCTAAGATATATACGAACCTAAAAATGGTTTTTCGTTTTACTGAACTCGTTCAATTCGAGAATTGAGAATCTTATCAATAAATACCTTGTTAATTGGAATCATATAGAAAATTGTTACTTAATCTTAAGGAAGATAACATAAGAAGAAGAAGAAGAAAATAGAGGTAGGGAGAGAGAGAGAGAGAGAGAGAGAGAGAGAGGAAAATCGTATGAATTCAAAACGTCAATTACAGTTTCCCGAGCGTAATTGGCACAGCGCGCGCCCTTATCAAAATCGATATCCTCTTGGCATTACTCCGATGTTACGAGGATGCATAGATTTCGTTTGAACACTATCTCTCTCTCTCTCTCTCTCTCTCTCTCTCTCTCTCTCTCTCTGTGGACTACTTGCATACTCTTTCGTGCTCATTTTGAACGGGAGTTGAATGAAGTTTGTTCGTTCTCGAGAAGAGAAGAAACGAAAGAAAAATAAAAAGAAGAAGAAAAAAAGCTCGTTTTTTCATTTTGATTACAGAAATCGTCGAGGGTGTCAGGAAAGGGGGTAGTTCACCTTTAAGACCTGTGATAGACGAGAGCGCCGTGGAGGAGGAGGTCAGTGCATTGAAATAATGATAGTAATAATAATAATAATTCCTCTTTTTTTCTTTCTTTCTTTTTTCCTTTTCTTCAAATGCATACTACTACGTAATAATAGGTCTATGAAATAAATTCTGTATCTCGTAACAGGTAGCCACATTAATGAGACGATGTTGGGCGCAGGATTCAGCCGATCGACCTGATTTTCCCGCGCTAAAGCAAACCATACGCAAGATCAACAAGTAAGTAACATGTCCTTATTGATCTTTTCCTTCTTCTTCTTTCTTTCTTTTCTCCTTCATTTTATTTTACTTCTTTTGCTTTTTCTTCCCTTCCTTTTCTTTTTCCTTCCTTTCCATTCGCAAATAATAATGCAAAGTCTTGGAATCGTAAGGAACCCCTACCTAGCGCGAAAGCGTTTCCGCGAAAGCGTTAAACTGCAATAATATCAGAACCATTCTCTTCGAGTTAGGATATAAACCTTGAGAAGAATCGTCGCCGTCAAATCGATCTTGGAATCGCTCAGTTGTAAAACTTAAATCTTAAGCATGACTCGAGCGTGGATCGTGAAAGGATAACTTTGCCAATTAGTTCGCTTGTCGTTGTGTGTCCGTGCATGCGAGTGCGCTCGTCTGGGAAATAGTATATACGTATATATCTATACTTGACTTCATCAACGACTTCTTTCAGTACGTTTCGACGTTGAAGTAAATCGACGAAAGGATTTTCTTTTTTATCTTTAATTTTTTACCTTTTCACGATCATTTTCAAAATCTGACGGAGAAAGCATCTATCTTTCTTTTCTTTTTTTTTACCTTTTCTTTTCCTTTTCTTATTCTTTTTTTTTTTTTTTTTCTTTTTTTCCATATTCCGCCGCTCTTTCGAGGTCTTTCACCCCGAATATTGGCATAGTTCTCGGCTTTCTAGGCACGCCACTAACACTCGCACCAGACCAACTTTCCTCGAGTCTTATATACGAGGAATTCGAAGAGTGTACAGTTGAGTTCAGGCCGAGTAACTTGGTAGGTCAATATCTGAACGAGAAAGAGTGGTTTTCCTGGGTGGTCGAGTTCGAGGGAGAAGGAGCGTTCTGTAAACCATAGAAAAGAGAAATAGAGAACCATAGAAAAGATGAATAGATAGAGAGAATGTTAGAGGAAGTATATCGTTTTTGATATCGTTCGGTGGGATCATCCTGAACTTGAACGACTCTTGAAAGGGATGCTCCTAAAGGGATGTCTATTTTTGCTTAGATTACCCAGGAATAAATTTGTTTAATAGATTCTTTCGACGAAAGAAAAACCAAATAAACAAGAAAAGAGATGGAAAATTGCGCATTCTTTTGGGATAAAGAGAGAGAGAGAGAGAGAGAGAGAGAGAGAGAGAGGAACGTCAATGCCGTTATATGAATGTACGATGATAATGCGAATTTCGTTTCATCGAGATCCATCCATCGATGCTTCGGTACTGTTCTAGAGAATGCACGATTGACGGCGGAGTATGAATGGTTGCCTACGTAAAGGCGTTCGCGGATCGGTGTTAAACGCATTTGAAAAGCACTCGAGATATCCGCGATATTGTCAGCGGCAGATTAAATCATACGTTGGAACTTACGAACCCGATCGAATTCCATGGATATACAGATAGAAGAAGAAGAGTCCTATGTCAAAATATGGAATTATTATTATTATTTCGTGTTTCGATTAAAAAGGAAAAAAAAGGAAATACGAAAAGAGAGGAAAACAAAAAAGGAGACAAGAAGAAATTAATTTTAGCTCTCTCGGAGTCAATTTAGTGGACACCAACAAAAGAAAAAAAAAAAGAAATAAAAAAAAGAAGAAAAAAAAAAGAAAAAAAGGAAAAGATGTAGATAAAGATAAAAAAGAAAAATTACATTACAGTTACATTTTTACCCTTTTGAAACGTATATCTTTCGCGATCCTTCGTAAAGTTTTATTCTCTTTGGTGATCTCTGGAATTAGATTTTTCTCTTCGACTTGAAATTCGAAAAATTGTCTTGGCTCAGGAATTGACGGAAGTGAATGGATCGGAAAAAAAGGTAAACAGGCCTTTTTTACGGTCGGCCGGGCAACGTCGTACTTGCTTTTTCCTTACAATGAAAAGTACGGCCTGCCTGCCTGTTATAAGTAAAGATAGTAATTTGTCAGATTAAATTATTAAAGGATTTAAAGTTTAACCATTATCGAAGCATTTTAGGAAATTATGTAAAATGAAAACGTTCAGAGGGGATAAGATAAGTGACAATGGACGATCTCTTTCCAATCGATTTTCAAATTTACATTAAACAAATTCTATTTCTCTTATTTTATCGATACTCGACTTAGTAAAACTTAAACCATTTCCTCTTCTTGTTTCTTTGGTATAAAAGGTAATCTCTTTGATAACCCGAAGACGTCATTTCTTCTAACGGTATTCCTGTGTACCGTTAACGAGATATATCTCACCAACTCGACATAACTTTTACGACTTTTATTCATGGACACTCATGGAATTAATATCGCGTTTATCGATTCGTTCGCGTTTTCCAGCCGATATGATCGTTAATATTTTCTTCCGTTCGGTTATTATTATATCGGGGCTTGTCACAATATATATATATACACACACACACATTATATATACATATATACGTATACATAGGACGAGATTATAATAGGATTAGATTAATTAACTTTGAACGAAATAACCTTTCGACCTTGGAATAGGTATATCGGACGATTGCGAACGTTGATTGGTCGAACAACACCGGGCACTGTAACCGCGTGTCACGTTACTGCTGAATACAAGCGCCAAATGCAATTTCTCTTCTGATAATAGAATTATCCCGTCTCTTTGATAGAGGCGAACCTAGCGACACGTATATGCAACGTAATTGTATGCACCCGTTTTAGAGATGGGATCATTTAAATACGAATTAGAGAAGGAATGACGGCGATGGTGGCGATGGTGGTGGGAGGGTTAGCTGAGTGATTGTGTGAGAAAGGTTGGGCCAGGGGTGTCGATACGCATGCTTCTATATTTTCCGTGTGTAAACGTTCTCCGTATATGAACCCCTCGACATTATATTCACCCTTCAACAAGTATAACGTTAAGAATAATGTTATAACGTTCTATTGTTACAGAGATTACGAGAGTAGCAATATCCTGGACAATTTGTTGTCTCGTATGGAACAATATGCGACGAATTTAGAGACCTTGGTCGAGGAACGTACCGCGGATTACTTCGAGGAGAAACGCAAATGCGAAGAGTTACTGTACCAGTTACTGCCAAAGTAAGTTGCATTTAGATTTACGTATTTTCTCTAACACAGAAACCGATCAAGTCGCATTTTGTCTTGTTTCTGCTTGGTGAGAGGGAGAAGTAAGGTCATCGTTGACGCTAGATTCAATTTCCATTTCCATTTTAGATAGAATATAAGAGTTCTGCTCTTAATAATAATAATATATATACATATATATATATATGTATATATATACCCATAGTAGTATTACGGGAGATCTGGTTTCTTAGTTTTCAATTGTTGCAATTTCTAATCCCTTTTTCATCGATGTTATCAATAAAAAATATGTTGTTATCATGTACTTTTGGCTCTTCCTCTTTAGACACCGTAAACGAAACTTTTCGGAGAAAATATATAGAAAATCAATTAGAAAGAGGTTTTATTCGATGAAAACAAAATGAATCAATTTAATTAAATTTATAAAATATCTTATTATGCTTCTTAATAATTATTTTTATTATTCAAGAATATTTTATTTCAATCATTTTCGTTATAACATATATATACATATACGTAAACGAAACGAATATAACAATTTTATTTGAATTTAATCGACAGAGTGAACGATAAAAAATTAATCTCTCTTCAAAGCCTGATGTATTCAATTAATGAACGTACATTTAGATTAACTTTATTAACATTTATACGTTACGCCAATTTCATATTTCAAACGATACGAACCGAATTAATCTTATACCGCGTTTAAATTCTTCGAGCGAATCATTTTCATTAGGTTTATTGTTATTGATTCTTCTTTTTCATCTTATAAATCGATCCTTTTACATTTTCAATGCTTTATATTTTTCTAACTGCTATCAACGACCTTCATCTTTTCAAAGTGATCAAAAACCGTATCGATATGGCCTCGGAGTAAACGTCAATCGATCTATGACCCCCACTAGGAGGGAGTATTATACGATAGTGTCTCCATAAAAAGAAAAAAAAAAAAAAAGGAAAATAAATAAAAAGGACAAATAAAAAAATTGTAAAGCATATAAACGAAGTAACAGAGCGTAAACATTTAATTTATCGAAACTAATTCAATGGTTTGAAATTTTAATACGGTTCTTTTAAACGAACTTACAAAGTCTGATACACAATTATTTACTTTTTCTCCATGAGAAAACGAAAACGAAAACGGTTGAATAACAATTACTATTGTCGTAGCGTAAATAGACGTACGTTGTTTATCCTAACAAAATACAAAAACAATAAACATCGAACGACCAGTATCGCGAGATCGAGTTGTATATACGAATAATTTCAATTTTCTCGTTAAATAAATTTTTCTGGATAATTAAGTTCTTCCTCCTCCTAAATCCATCAACTTGATACCGATCTCTTCTGTCATTTAAACTCATATATTTTCGTATTATACACGGACAAAATGTATGCAGTAAGAATTTCGCGTTAGATCCTTCATTTGAAAGGCGGCTTGTCACGAAAAGGTTAAAGGTTAAACACTCCTTACTGGAATGTTGTTAGTTTTATCAATCGGTCTTCCCTACGTCGATAATATTTTCTTGGATAAATGTTATACGGATATTATCATATTGGAAGTATAACCGGAAAAATATTAATCTTTTTTAATACAACGTGGATCGTAATTTTAAAAATCTTGCAAAAACATAATTTACATACATTCCGTTTTACATATTTCCCCGAACAAGAGGATTTTATTTGTTGACGCAAGTAAATAAATAAGTAAGTAAATGAGTAAGTAGGTAATTGAGTAAGTAAGTACGTAGTTATTTTCATCGTAGAGAACAATACTTTATTTTACAATGTTTTTTTCCCTAGTCCAGGTGGAATACCTATGGTTTTAACGTTCTTTAACGAGCGCCGGGTTTAACTAAACGTGACGTGAAAAACTTGAAAAATTTATCTTCTTCTAGAAAAGTTTCCTTCTTCTGGGAAAGACGAGAGAATTGATAAACGCTTTTATTCTCTTTCTCTTCGTTTATTTTCGTTATTCGCAAACGAATTTGATATCGTTATATACATGTATAATATATGCATCTCTCTCTCTCTCTCTCTCTCTCTCTCTCTTTCACAGATCCGTCGCATCTCAATTGATACTCAGTCAAAGCGTGATCGCCGAAACTTACGATCAAGTAACGATATACTTCAGCGACATCGTCGGTTTCACCAGTCTATCGGCCGAAAGTACGCCTCTTCAAGTAGTCGACTTGTTGAACGATCTCTACACATGTTTCGACTCCATCATCGAAAATTTCGACGTTTATAAGGTAATCAATTGATCTATCAATCATACCCATTTAATTATTCATAATTTATTATTCACAATTCGAGCCAAGGTGATTCTTCTTTCAAGCTTCAATATATATTGCAAATTTAATCGATATCCAAAGGAAAAGGAAAAAAAGAAATAAATGAAATACATTCGTAAAAGTAGATACACGAGAGATTATAATCTCAAGATAGAGCTAAAAGGATAATTTGAGATTTTTCTAAAAAAGAAAAAAAAGGACTTGTGTTTTCTACGCACAAGACTATCTCATCCTAATTGTCCCGGTGGGATGATCCATCATTCAGGATGTCGTGGCCGAGCTAAAAAAAAAAGGTTTAGAATATAACAGGAAGAAAAATCACTTCTTTTGTTCGTTTAAAATTTCTCTAGAAAGATCATATAAATTTCCAAAATTTTCAATATATTTCGTGATATCCATTTATCGCATATCACACATCGAATCTAATATTTTTGTTCCGATTTACGGCCTTCTCCAAACCCATTTCAGCGTTATCTTCTTTATCAAAAACTTTCTTCAGCATCTCTTTCTCGGCTACAAAATCTGACAAAAATTTTCATCCGAAGATATTCATCATCCGTAATACTGAAATTATTTCAAGTAAACGTCTGCTTTGCATAAATTCCGATTTACTCGAATTTTTACGACTTTTCTTTTTCCCCCTTATTTTTGCCACTCAAAACGACAAACTATGTTTTTCTAATTCGTCAAATTACACCTGACGACGTACTGAGGATTGGATTAATTTACGTTTGATGCCTGTTGCAATGCCTGTCACGAGACTCTTTTTATTAATTACCTGCGAACAACCAGATTGTTCTTCATTCAAGAAAATGCATAATGGACTCTCGTCATTAATAACGATTAACATAATGAATAAAAATGCATCATCTTTGTTAAGTTCCAGGCTTTACGTCGTAAAATATATAACGGTGTAAAATTTTACGATGGCTAAATTATAACTCGCGATAGCCATCGATTCCGAGACTTAGAGAATGATGATTCATTTGTATTTTTTTTCCTTCAATAATGTTACAACAATATCTCGTCGCGTTGAAACATAATCTTTAAATATTATATTAATGCGTTGTATTCAGAGAGAGAGAGAGAGAGAGAGAGAGAGAGAGAGAGAGTGATTATTTTTTGATAAATTCTTTGTAAATTATGATTCAAAGAACAAGATGAAATATTTTCAAGAGTAATTTAATTTCTGTATTAGAAAAAATCGGATTGTATCTAAAAAATATGAGATCGTGTCGTTTCTCTAGAAGGGCCATCTTATCCTATATCGAGGAGGATAGATCGTCCTTATAACCCGTCAGAGATTACTCTCCTCTACTAAACAATTATATCTCGACTTAATTGATGGCTATCTCGGAAATAAATACTAATGAGTGAATCGAGGTGAATGGGATGATTGGGGTATGAGATGTAGGGTTAGGTCTCGAACTCTCTCAATATCGAGTTTCCTCGATCAATCGGAAATATCGGCTAATGATGCCATCGATGGAAAAGAGCAAGGAGAAAAAAGTGAGAAAGAGAGAGAGAGTAGTTATACCTTCGGGCTGTTTAATTACTTCCGTTCTCTCGGCTAGGCATGGCATCTATCGTGTCCGTCATCGATCCAGTGTCCAATTGCACCTGGTCTAGGACGCGTAGCTTTTGAAACGTAAATATACTAGTTTTCAGTTTATATCACCGATATCGATCGAGTTTAATTAAATAATCTTATTCTCCTAAGTAACTATCTAAGATTAAGTGACTCGCTAAGCGATCCTTGAAGATGAAACTTAATTATGCATTCGTTAAAACGATAAAAGAAAAAGAAATAAAGAAAGAAAAAAAATGTAAAAAAAAAAAAAGAGAGGTAACTAGCTGATTGTTAACTGGTAACAGGGAGAAATTGGGTATCTAATTTCCTTGAAATTTCTTCTTCCCCTCTGTCTATTTCGCAAAAGGTCGAGACGATAGGAGACGCTTACATGGTCGTATCCGGATTACCAATGAGAAACGGTACGAATCATGCAAGGGAAATAGCGAGGATGAGTTTGGCACTAAGGGACACCGTCATGACTTTCAGAATTCGTCATAGACCGGAGGAAAAATTGAAACTTCGTATAGGAATGCATTCCGGTAAGTCTCTTTGTATTTTTTTCATGATCGAGCTTTTCTCTCTCTCTCTCTCTCTCTCTCTCTCTCTTGTAAATGATTACGAAAACACCCATTCTAAATTATCTCCGATAATACGGAATAAATTGGAGCGAACGAGTATTTCTATTAGAAAATGTGTGTATGTATGCGTGCATGAAAGAGAAATAAAGAGAGGGAGAGAGAACTTTTCAACGGACAAGCCGTTTACGAGGAAACACTTTTGATCGATTTAAATGAGATATGTCGCGCGTAACTTCGATTCGATTGCAAAATCGAGTTAATTATTTTTTAAATTGCGTTTAAAATCGATCGAACGTTTTTTATAAATGAAACAACGGATATAGATTCATACGTCGAGTATACTTTGTATAAAATGTGTCTATTGAGTTATGGATATTGATTCTTTTTTTAACTCGATAGAATTTACCGAGGGAAACAGGTGTCCTTTGTTATATATGGTGGAACGTCGATTAAACGAAAAGTCGGATATAAAACGGATCGGATTATCTGAAAAAAAAAAAATGAAGAAAAAGAAAAAAGAAATAATACATTTCATAGTTTAATCGTTACCTCAATAAGATTAGCTGGAATTTACTTCTGGAACAATATGTATATATAATTTTTATTTATCAAGAAATATTAAATTATCATTATTCTGATCGAAACGCGATTTAAAAATGAATAAGGTTTAAGAATGAATTGGCTTCGCCGTTTCAGGGCCATGCGTAGCGGGTGTGGTTGGTTTGAAAATGCCGAGGTACTGTCTATTTGGTGATACGGTCAATACGGCATCTAGGATGGAAAGTAACGGTGAAGGTAATTATTATAGAGCCAAAAGAAAAAATAAATAACGTTTAGTAGTAGTATTAAAAGAAGGAAATGGAACAAGTAAAATATTTTCTTAATAGGCTATGCTCGTTGTACTTTATTCGTATTTTTTGTTTTTTCTTCTTTATTTTTTCTTTTCAAACAGCTTGGATGATACACGTTAGTCCAAAGACGAAAGAGATATTGGACACTTTTGGAACATTCGATCTCGTTTGCCGAGGAGAGGTAACATTAAAGGTAAGATCTATCTTTCGAATCAAAAAGGGAATAAAATGTAAATGGAATTCGGAACTTGCACGCTGGTAGGCCTGGTTAAATTCAGGTCAGAGTTCATCGATCGACCGCTAGTACATCATCGTCCTAGCGTTTAACCAACGATACGGTCGTACGAAAAAATTTGTTTGCCTATGGTCAATCAAAATTGCATTCCTTATAGAATCGTCCAACGAAATAATTGTTAGCATCGAGCGTACGTCACTACCAAATCGAATTTCATTCGTTCGCACACGATATAGCAAATATTTATTTGTCGAGCTAACTGTATTTCTTTCTTTTTCTTTCTTTTTTTTTTTGTTTTTCCTTTCTCCACAAATCGCAGGGTAAAGGTACGATGACGACGTATTGGTTGATGGGTGAAAAGCCAATCAACAATAATATTAAACAAACAAAGACAGCTCAATCAACCGCCCAACTTCCGCCAGTCCCTAATGAATCAGTGACGCAGCAGCAGCAGCAGCAGCAAATACAACCGATGAAAAATCAATCGATTCAAACGAAAATGGAATCGAAGGGCCAAACTCACATTACTCAGTCGAAAATTCAGTCTAAAGTGGAACCGCCTCAAGCTCATTATGTATCAGTTAAAGATCTTTCGCAAAAGAATCAACCTCAGCAACAACAAGCAAAACCACAGCAACAGGCAAAACCACAGCAACAGCAACAGCAAGAAGCAAAACCACAGCAACAAACAAAACCACAGCAACAGCAGCAACAACAACAAGCAAAACCACAGCAGCAGCAGCAACAACAAAAACCACAACAGCAACAACAACAGAAAGCACAGCAGCAACAACAACAACCACTACAAGCATCGTATCAAAGTAATCAAAATCGAATACATTTTGGTAGCAGTAATTGCAACATCACGGCCACCGGAAACGGAGCACCTGCAGGTCGTGTGACATCAAGCAGTGTCGTTTCGCCAGCTCACGTACGTTCAGTTCCAGTACAACCAAATCGACAGGCTTATACTTACTCGACGGAAAGTATGCCGAATCACACCGAGAGTGGTCCAAACACGCCCCTTCTTTTACCCGCAGACTCGGCGCCTCGAATTTAGCTCTCTTCGTGCGTCTCTTATACCGAGTTTGAAAGCTCGTTGACAAGAATCGAGTATGATTCTACTTTGACGGATATCCTGCCATCTGATAATAACCAAGGAAAAGACTAATTCTTGAATAAAAAGGAAAAAAAAGAAGCTCTTGCTATCGCGAATCGGTCCAGATATCAAAATAGTTAGTGCACGTTCTTGCATTTCTATAAGTTTACAATAGATGGTGAGATATCGCGTATCGAACGAGTGGTGCCATTACCGAACAGTTAGATCGACGATAAGTCGAATTATAATATGTATACATATGTAATAAGACAAAGTGATCTCTTTCTAGATGGTATTACAGAACCAATAATAAAGTCAATGGTGATGCATCTGACTATATAAATCATCTGATTTTTCCAAAGCTATGTTATATTACGTACTCCTATGAGACCGAGGACTTGTTTTTAGAGAAAACAAAAAAACGAAGAAAGAGAAGAAAAGAGAGAAGAAGAAGAGGCACCTCCATTTAACATAAGTAGGTATTCGTGGAGAGGTTGACCTGAAGGGCCCCTGGATAGCTTAATGGTTAGAATAGCTGCCCCAAAAGCGGAAGGCCCGAGTCCTGCTCCAGATTACATGACGGCCCTACTTTTTTACGAATCCTACGTATATACATGTACATGAATGTGCATATATATATATATATATATATATATATATATATCTACATTGGGCGAATGATTCAGTATTCAATACCGATTAGCCCGAATCGACCAGTATTAGACAAGGTGCTGTTAACGAGAAAGTGCGTACGACGAAGTGGGGAACAAAAAGATTAAGTAAGTTTTCTCGTATAAGCGATAAATTACTCATATTTCTTTTTGCGGACGAAAATCTAGGACACGCGTTTTGTTCATTGTTTTAATTACATCAAAATATTCACATCTCTTAGGATTATTACTTTTTCGTCGTCTTTTTAAACCGTATTTTTTAAAGCTTTGCCGAAAGAAATCTTAAACGACTACACTCAACAAGTATATTCTTTTCCTTTTTTTTTAGTTTCATGCCAGAAAAGAGTATGTCCTTGTGTACGTGTGTTGTGCATGTGTGTGTGTGTGAAAGAAAGAGAGAGAGAGAGAGAGAGAGACATAGGACCAAATTAACTTCGATCTGCTGCTATCCTTAAAGTTTCACGGAGATATTATTTTCCATTCATTATAAAGGGTAACACGAAACAAAATGGATGGTATAAGTGCGTGGCGAGACGAATGAAAGGGTGAACTTTGTCGTTAACGTTGTACAAGAGAGAATCAATAATGAATTTATTCCAAAGTTATGTATATATAACTTTGGAATTAACAAAAAGAAAATATCCACTTGAGTTAATTGCGATGGGATAACGAGAGATAAGTATATATATATATATAAAAATATAGCTATATCTATATATGTATACACGGTCTAACACACAAACACACATAATATGTGTGTATATATATACATATGTGCGTGTGTGTGCGTATATATATATATATATGTGTTTACGAAGATGTTACGAAGAAATAGATTATATGTCTGTGAAAAGTTAGACAGTATAGAAGCATCGATGTTCAGCAAGCAATTTCTAGCGAGAAGAGGCTGGGCCTCTCGTGAGTATGTTATAAAAAAGGAAACAGATGAAGAGAGTAAGAGCGAAAGAGAGAGCGAGTGTGTTTCTGTACGTAGGATTATACGCATGAGAGAAAGAACGTAAATAAGTAAGTACATATACATAGAATGCGTACGAGCGTTAGTATGTACGTAATATTTTGTGTGTGTGACTCGAGAGAGCGAGCGTGTTGCGCGGCGTCGGTCAGTCAATGAGACTATGCGCGTGCGACGAGAAGAGAGGGGTCAATCGTTTCTTGGCTTCTCGTATATAAGAAACGTGACAAAAGAAAGCAAGGAAAGCGAACGAGCTTATCGTGTATGTATATTGAATATATCATGTCGTAAGAAATAAAAATTATATTTATGTTCATTCCTTTTAATGTTGATAACGAGCTCGATATATTCCAAAAATAAGATTCAATCGTTTTCAGGATTACGCGTTTGTTGCGTTTGCTGGTATCGAAAGTGAGAATTTAAAAGGAAAAAAGGAGATAAGGCAGAGAGAGTAGGTCCATCACGTTAGAAAAAACGTGAGAAGGGAAGAATCATTGGTTTCGATTCATATAGAAAATCAAGTTGAATACACGTTAACAATTCGTGTTATTCGTATATAAAATTATTATATTAATGAATTAAATTAAAAGACGGCATTCGCGAATATCCAATCGAGATAAAAGTTTACGCGAGTGTAAATTCCAGGATGGCCAGGCTCACCACAACGAATACCCCAGGAAACGATTCCAACGTTCACCCATCTGCCATTCCCGAGTTGATGAACCAATGGACCACCAGAGTCTCCCTGACAAAGAAAGAAATAAAGAAAAATAAGGAAGAAGGTAAAAAAAAAAAAAAGAAAAGTAAGTCCAATCTCTAAGGACTAATACGTATTTAAAGCTCACGTTACGTTGAAATTCAGTCATGAATGAATTTACGTAGCATGTAGGTTTCTAACGCGTTCGATTCCTTGTGCTTTAGAGATTATGAAAGAAATTCTTTTTAATCCTTACTTGCTAATCCTCCATTAAGGAATCTCCTTAGCAAAGAAAACAAACAAGGAAAAAAATATAACGAATAAGGAAAGAAGAGAGAAAACGAGAAAGAAGAAAAAATAAATAAAAGGGAAAAAGAAAAAGAAGAAAGTAAATCCAATCTCAAAGAGCTCTTACATATTTAAAACTCAGTACGATTAAGAATTAATTGTACGTGTGTGTGTGTAGCATTTGGATTGATTTTAACGCGTTTGATGTCACTGGAGTCTCCTTAACAAAGAAAAGAAAAATAAAAAAATAAGATAGTAAGGAAGAAAACAAGAAAGTAGGGCCAACCTCAAAGAACTAGTACATATTTAAAGCTCATTACGTCAAAGTTCAGTCAAGGATGAATTCACATACATAGTGTCAGGGTTGACTTCTATTTCCTATACTTTAGAGATTACGTAAGGTTATTTTTTTTTCCTTCTTTTTTTCTCTCTCTCTCTCTCTCTCTCTCTCTCTCTATTTTTATCAGACAAACGTCTTCTTAACAAAGAACAGAAAAATAAAAAAGAATAAAGAACAAGAAAGGAAGGAAGAAAATAAGAAAGCAAGTTCAACCACAAAGAACTAGTAGTACATTCGAAGTTTCATTACGTTATAGTTCGGTCAAGAATGAATTTCACGTAGAGCCTGAGTTGATTCTGACGCGCTCGATTTCCTGTGCTTTAGATATTACATAAGGCTTTTTCTTTTCTCTTTTTTTCTTCTCTTAATCCTTACCTGACAAGCGTCACGACCTCCTTTGTAAGCGCCTGCGCACATGGTAGCCTTCGTGATACGTTGAGTAAAGCTCTTGATGCACAATTCTTGAGGCCATATCGGTACTGTAACCTCCATAAGAATGGTACTGGCTGGTCCACCATAATACTGTGTTCCCCAGCCTGCTTAAGAAAGAAACGAATATCGGGGGAAAGAAAAAAACGAAATCTATCATAGGATAGATCGTGTAAGCAAGGATACTTCCCAACCTGTAACAATAGCTGTTTTCTTTTCAAATGTCTGATCGATTGGTGGCAAACATATAGGCCAAATGTAACTGTTGAAGGTAGTGGGTCGTTGTATCTTGATAATGGCAATGTCATTCTCGTACGTGGCTGAATCGAAATCCCTATGGACTCTTATTTCTGTAACCGCAAAGTCCAAAGCTCTGGTTTCGTTTGATTTCGTAAAGTCATATTCACCCAGTCTAATGAGAATGTCGCGTGGCTTGAATCTGATTAAAAAGGTAAGTTCTGTTTTAGTCTCTAGTTTGGTCACAATAAGTAAGTAAGTAACCAACTGGCTGGTCCCAAGTACTTTTTCTAATTCGAGCAGATTAACGACTTACTTTTGAACACAATGGGCAGCTGTTAATATGTGTCTGTCGGTGATGAGAACACCTCCGCAATACTGAACCACGTCTTTCCTAAGTAACGCCACCATCCAAGGCCATTCCCGAGGATCAGCCGGTCGTCCACCTACGATTCTCGTACCAATCTTTGTGTTCGTTCCACATCCTCTCTGTATTCTGCCTTTTCTATCGTCTAAAATATTCATATAAGTCTCGACGACAATTATATTTGTAGTTTGTTAAATAGCACATGGCGAGCCGTTAGAAATAAATCTCGCATAGCGTTCGCATAGATTTGAGATAATCGTCGTATTTAGCGTAACGCAAAGGTAACACTTATGAATTTTAATATATTATCATATTATATTACCATAATATTATCATTTATTTAACGTCGCGCTTTATTCAAACTACAAGGAAGAGTATATAAAGCGAAAAGAGGAAAAAGAAAAAAATATATTTGAAGACAAACTTGTTCACATCTTGCATCTCTCTCTCTCTCTCTCTCTCTCTTTTATTACCTGGATTATTTTCCTCTTCGCTGTAAAAACTTGCTATAGAAGGTAATGGGCCGGCCAGACTTTTCACGAACGACAAATTCGATGTGCTCAGTGACTTGTTCGGGCAACAAATTCCTATTTGACTAAAAAATATGTTTATCGGTGAGAAAGTTAAATAAAAATAAAAGATGTATGATATTTGAGATTACTCACGTGTGATTGAGAATGCACATATTATTGAGAAATTGACTGGTATTCGATCGGAAGTCGTCGAGTACGCATTCTCCGATTTGTTTACAGTGGCCTTCCTTGTTGGCCGGAGTCAAGCAAGCTTGAGATATTTCGTATATCTACAATTCACGTTATTCTTAGATATCTGATAATATACATATATATATATAATAATTTATATTTTAATACGTGTATCACCTGCTCCTCGGTATATCCTCGATCGACGTCTGGTTCATTTTGAATATCTAAGAACAATATAATATGCGTTAAAATTCATCGAGAACATTTATTAACGTCTTCTATGGAATTTTTCTTTCTTACGTTTTACGTCGATTTACTATACCTCCTTTCTTTCTTTCTTTCTTTCTTTCGATCGATTTGGATAAATTTACAAGTCGTATTTCGACGATTTTCTATGCGAAGGCTTACCTTCTCCCTCACGATATAACCAACCATCGCTTTGCGTCAATCTTGCGCAATCGAATTTAATACATAAGTTATTCAGCACTTGGTCTCATTAAACTTTGATGCGATTTAAACTAATTCTTATTCGAAATGTAAGAAATAGAATTTACTCGTTTCGATTGAAAAATTTATATACCAAGTTAAAAAACGATAAAATCATTGATATTTCGTCATTTTTCTTACTTAATAATATATTATATGTATGTATATATTTATGTATATATTTATGTATATATAATAGGAGACGTATGCTTACTCGTAATATTCGTTTGATCGAGAGGAAGGCAGTGATTGCTTCGAAGTACGAACAGGAGCATCATTAATGATGCCGTACCAAGGATCTTCTTAATAATCGACATTTAAATGCTCGTCCTTTCGTCGTTGGAATCGTCGTAATCGTTGTAGTCGATTGTAGTCAGCTATGATTAAGAGAATTTAAACTATGTCGTGACAGAATATACCGAACGCTCTAGTGAATCACGAACGACAACACTAAAATATAAGAAAACCGCTGCTTAAATAGTGAACGCCTGTAATGTATACAGCCCGCTATACAGAGATCCACATTAATTTGCTAAGCGACAGGCGTATGAGAACGTAAGAAAAAAGAAAAGAAGGAAGGGAAGGAAGAAAGAAAGGGAAACAAGAAAAAAAGAAAATAAATGAAAATCGTCATTAATGAAAAGTTTATATTAATCTCGAGCGCGAATAATTTTCAGAACATTGAAGCTCCGATCGCATCATATTAATCTTTCTCTCTCTCTCTATGCATATATATACATATATACATATATATATATATATATATATATATATATATATATGACAGCGAAGTAAATGTATAATAAATCGAGTGCGTAACTTGAGAAATATTCGATTCCGTTTATACCTATTTACTTATACATAGTTATAAAGCCTAACTTATACGTAGTTATATGGGAAGAAATAAAGATACAGAGAGAGAGAGAGAGAGAGAGAGAAGGACGAAAGAAAAAAATGGGAGGATAGATAAAACCATAGCATACCACTAGGACAACACATAATGACCAGAGTATAAATCCATCGGGTCTTCTTCGTCTTCTTTTCTAAACGGACATCACCCACATACCTGTACAGGCCATTGCCTTCTCGTTGAGGTCTCACGTGTTTAGAACGCTCGGTTCGAGCTCAAAGATACCTATGTATTTCTCCTCCTTCTCCTCATCCTCTTCATCCTACTTCCTCCTATCTTCTCCTCCCCTCTTCCTCCTCCAATCTCCTCCTCCTTTTTCTTTTTCTTCTTCCTCAACTCTGTCCTACATTTCTTCATTCAAAGAGGAGGTCGGGGATTTGCAGCCGGAAAAGGATCCTTTCGTGATCCGATAACTATGCGGATACTTGTAACGTAACGTAACATATTATGAGAAAAATAATCTAAGAAACGACTCAACTCAATGAGATATATCAGTTTAAACGAATAAACTGGTGGATGATGGTTTACTCGCTCGCTCGCTCGTTCGTTCGTCTGGTTCGTGTCTCTGTGAAATATTGTCATCACCCACATGCACGGCACGTCGTTTCTCGGCCATATAAGATAAAGTCAGTTTGACCGTTCGACCGTTTTCTTCTTGTAACAACGTTTACCGCTACGCCACGTATCTTTAAGTATCTACGTTTCAATTAGCCAACCGCGTAAGAAGACCAAAGCGATACTATTCCATGAAAATCATCTCTTGGATTCTATCTATCGGAGAGATTTATCTCGCAGATCTCTTTATAGAGGAATCCATCCAATCGATCGTAAGATATCAGAGGAGGGAAACGATTACGTACGTTCACGTTAACTAAGAGACAGAAAGATGCGTGAGAGAGAGAGAGAGAGAAATAAGGAGAAATCCGTCGAGAATCGCGATTGGGGGCAGAGCTGGGGGCATTGCCATTTATGGCACCCCCCATATATATATATATATATATATATATATATATATATATATATATATTCGCCAACTACAGCTCTCTTTGGTCTTCTCATTCAGCATATGTGTATGTATACGTACCTATGTACGTATGTACGTATGTGTAATCGCAAAGTTCTCTTCATGCGTTAACGAAACCTACCTTTTTTGTACGTTCGAATCCTCGTCTCGACCCGAATGTAACAGGGAGGACAGCTTGAACGAGAAAGATCGTGAGACTTTCCATGAAAATGAAGGTAAAGATTAACATCTCATGTTAACGAGTCAACGCGTATCGAGATTAAGACAGAGAGAGAGAGAGAGAGAGAGAGAGAAGAGAAAAAGAGAAAAAATGATAGGAGTTAAATAGACTGGCCAAGAACTCCTCCATCCTTTCTTGTTCTTACGCCCACGTATGTGTATATATAAACATATGTGTATATATAGTCAGGAATTATGGGCGCAATGTAAAAGACAATGATCCCACATCTAAGTCCTTTAAGGATGTTTCACCTTTTCGTTGCTTCTTATTTATAAATACATACATATATTATACAAAGATATAGCGAGTTTAATAGATCTAACGTTTAAATAATAAAATCGCAATAAAAATAAGATAATGCAAAACAAGTATGAAAGAACTATGCATATATCTGTAACATAAAAATTATCATTAATTCCGTCCAATCGTATACGCCATTGTTCGTAAACATGCATTTATTTACTTATCTATGTACGCGTGTGTTCGTTCATCCTTTAAAGAGTGCATTTGAAAATCTTTGTTCGACTATACACATTCTTTTGATTTGGCGTCTACGCATCGAAAGGACCTTCATTCCCTCCTATCGTCCTCTTCCTTCTCCCCACCCCGTTCCCTTACCAACCCCTCCTTGTAATTTGCACATCGTTCCACCTGGCGACGCGCGATTCTTTATTACTTCGGTCTTTCTCTTCCTTTAAGCAAAATTTACGTCCGCCACCCTCCCTCCTCTCCCCAGCCTCCTTCCTTCACCCCCTCGGTTCCTCTCGACGTCTTTTCTCACGTCTTCGAGTCCGTTCCTTTAACCGACACAGTGGTGCTTCGAACGTACCAAAAGGCACTTGCATTATTTATGAGAACGGAATACTTAATTAGTAAGATAAGGATCGTTTTATTTTTTCCTTTTCTTTGTCTTTTTATTTTTCCTTTTTTTTGTTCCTCCTTGTATATACACGTTTTCTTTTTTTTCCCCCGTTTGGCTTTTTATATAGATCGTCGCGAAATTACTTATTTCTCTTTTATATTTTCTCACTTATTTTTGGTTTCTTTTTTCGTTGCTTTTTTTTTCTTCCTTTGAATTCATAAAAGAAGAATGAGATAAATATCTCTTCTCGCGAAATATTTTTTTTCTTTTTTAGCCCTGGAATTGTTCTCTTTTCTTTTCTCTTTTTATTTTTCTTCTGTTTTACATTTAACGCTAATTGTAAGCGTGTAAGCACAATCGATAAAATCTTACAAATCGCTCGTCGAGTTGCTTTTATTTCGATAGCTCTTTATTCTTTACTTTTACATTTAACAATAATTGCAAAAACAATATATCGCATGTATCGATAAAATTTTACGCGGATAAGGGGATAACCTTTTTTCCTCCCTCTTTCTTTCTTTCCTTTTCTTTTTTTTTTTTTTTTTGGATAAAAAAATTATTATTTTAGCCGTGCTCGTTACGAGGATATTACGAGTGTGACTTAAGCGGAACGGGTTTAGCATTAGGATCATCAAGGTCTAAAGTATAGCCGGTTACGTCGAATCCTCCCTTCGTCTGATTGTAATATTTTTCGGTGTGATAAAAAGTTCTACCTATCACTTTATCCTCGATGTCATAAGAGTATGGTTGACCGTTAGGAAGATGTCCTGACGTGATTATCCTTGACGTACCAAGACCACCATTAGTAATAATCGTACCAGGACCACTCGTGATAATCGTACTACCGTCGGTTGCGTAACTTTTCAGTTCTCCTAAAAGTAATAATTAAAAAACATAAAAATTATAAATAAATCATTCCCGAAAGAATTTCAGACGTGATATAAACGATGAGTCAGAAAATTATTAGTAGGTGTTGAAATATGAAAAAAAAAAGAAAAGAAAAGAAAAATAAATGTTAACAAAATAAGCAAGATTATTAAAACCAAAGGGGAAATAAAACGGATTATATTTCTATAAGTCGCTCGAATTAAAATCGAGATAAGTGTATACGCTCTGATAAGAGGAGATTGTCGTCGGTGCGACGACGATCAGGGAAGTGCGTGAAAATATTTCGTTTTCCTTTTCGGTATTTAAATAGAGACATGTGATTCGATGGGCGTATTTTATTGTCATACACCTAATATTTTATTATTATCGTTTGAAATTACACCATCATTATGATTAACGATTGCGAACTAACAAAGGTGCCGGTTAACGAATGTTATAAACATTTTTCAATAAAAGGTCACAGCAAAGTCCTATCGTCGTTCTAACCGATGCAATCTTCTTGCATCGTGCGTTAAAGTATAAGTCACTCGTAAAGGATTCTTAACCGAGGAGGATAAAAGGAAAGAAAAAGAAAAAATAAATAAAAGGATCTTTGATTGAAGATAAGGAGCGTATAAGACACCTCGGGGGATATCACGAGTAAAATCACGGTAATAAAAGTTTCCCGTAATATAAATCGAGATCCTCTTTGATATTATCACGAAGTTTGATGATTGGAAGGAGGTCGTCGATGAACGCGATCGTCGTTCTCCTTGAATCGATCGAACGAACGAACGAACGAACGAACGGTCTCGGTCGATAGTGAAAGGATCTCTTTCGTTTCCATTTTTTTCTCTTTTTTCTTTTTCTCTTGCATCCGCTTAAGAATATAGAATCTCCATTATAGTGGAAGAAAAAACAAAAAAAAAAATGTAAAAACCGTTAAAGATTTATTCGGAGATTGAAAATGCATGTCTCTTTTTTTTTCCAATTTATTACCTTTCTTAATTGCCTCCTGAACGTTTTTGTCGATATTTGCGGTTAGCTTTCTTACGTCGGCCAACGACTTTTCCACGTTCTGTTGTATGTCATATTGTAAGTTTTGTACACCCTGTTGTATTCCCCGTTGGAGTTCACTCAAATCCATTTTCAATCCGCCCAACCAATCGTCCGTTTGACCTTCGCTAGTGCTGCAATAGTTTTATATAAAGATTGCGAAATATTACGATTGCTATTTTTTTCTTTGTTTGTTTTTCTTTCTTTTTTCTTCTTCGTGCAGCGCAGTAGCGAAATAGTTAAGCCACGTAGACGATTACGTCGACGACAACAACAACCGATATATCTCGCTTTCTATTTGTCTCTTAATATCTATGTGCTATGTGTGTGTATATATACATATATACATACACGCATCATTTCATGTATACATATATATATATATATATATATATGTATACACACACATGTATATAACACTCACAAGATCATCCAAATCCCAAGCGCAAGTAGCAACTTTGCATACGTCATCCTGAATTTTCTCTTCTGTTCGTGTTGGTGTATGCAGAGATGCAAGTGTATAAAAAACAAATAAAAAAGAAAGAGAAAAGGGTACGAATTCGAAATAAAATCGAATTTAATCGATCGCTGGCAAACAATGTGACGGATACGATTACGTGTTCGTGGTTACTTACTTAGTTACGACGCGAAAACAACTGCGTGGTGAAACTGTAATGTGCTACGGCGCAATGCACCGACGTTTTTATACTTCACTAATACCACTATATATTCAAGCCTGTTCGTTAGTTTAACGTCGTCACCGTCGTAGTCGTTGTAATCGTAGTCGTAGGCGAAGCTCTACTATCCAACCATCTAACAAATTAACTAACTAACTAACAACGTTGTCATCCTCGTGATTTGTCTATTGCATTGTATTCGATATAACAATAATGATTATTAATAAAGGTTTACTAGATCAAGTTCGTCGATCGACACGAATACATGCTCAAAACACGATAATATCGCATTATCGCAGGAATCGGGAAATAATTTTTTTCCTTTTTTTTTTTTAGTTTTTCTTTAACCTCGATCGCATATGGTTAAGTATGAATCATAATCATACGATTCGAACGCATAGATACGTATGTATTTTATATATATATATATATATATATATATATATATATATATATATATATATTACGTATTATGTATATCAAAAAGAAATTAGTTGAATATAATGATTGCTCAACACCGACGATTGACGCTTACTTTAAACGATTCTACGTTCTTCTTCTTCTTCTCTTTCTCGCAATTTGCTCGAACACAATAATCGGTTCCGTTCTCTCTTTAGGATTTTAGCTCGTGCCTGGTAACGAGACGAGCGCTTCGTGAAGCCGATTAAGGATAAGAGGATCTGAAAGGAGAATAGAAAGAGAGAAAGAGAGAGAGAGACGACTGCAATTCGTCTAAATAGTTAGCTATCTTTCTTCGAACGATTGACGTCTTCATTTTCAGCCGATTTTCAACGACTAGTTTGTTATTACATTTACATACATAAGTGTATTAGACTTTCTCTAGAACTTAGTCTTATCACGGATAATTTTTTAAATCTTGATATTTCAACGATACGAAATAAATGTAAGAGTTAAGAAAATAAAACGAAAACATTTATTCTCAAATTTTAATTATCTATGAAAATAATATTAATTTTTATAATTTTTCACGCAATAATTATTAACTTTCAACGGAACACTACATCGTAATCCTATTTTATAGATTCTATTCATACCAATGTACTTACACACACGCATATACGTATATGTACACTTGAAAATGTTATCGTCGATAGATAAATAGATAGGTAGATAGATACCTTAATAATGAACGAAGCGGATAAACGAAAGGACACGTGCTATTATTATTCGTTGACGTTGTAAACAGTTACGAGAGATCCTTTGCATGCCGTTTTTCCTTGATGTTGTTGTTCAACGTCCCGTTGGAACGCAGGATAGAGTCATAAAGTCGTCGAAAGTAGCGTAACCAGTGCTCGAGTAGGCACTCGACGACGACGAGCAAAGGGAATTCATACGACGAGAGGTAAGGTCGATATATTCCAGAGAGAGAAACAGAGAGAGAGAGAAAGAGAGAGAGAGAGAACTTTGTTGACCCATGGGCCAGAAACAGGTTCTGAATTCGGGATTATACAGCACGAACGAAACCGCATCTTCTCGTACGAGACTCCTCTTCTTATCCTCCTCTTTGGATTATACGCATTGATCTTCCCTTACCCCCTATCCTTATAGTAAACGGCCTCCTCTATACTTTTCGTCCTTGAACCCTTTCTCCCTTCCATTACCGTCGTTTTCTCGTGAGGGCAGGTAGTAGCTCGAGGTGGGTCCACCTCGTAAACGCGTAATCATGTTCTTTGCCCTCTCCCTCTCTCTCTCTCTCTCTCTCTCTCTCTCTCTTTGACGGGGAGGCGGGAGAGAATATAAGGAAATAAAAGGAGTTGAATCGAGCGGAGCCGATGTACGAGACCTATCGTCCTTGACGGATTGTAACCTTGAGATAGGACGAGTCTTCAGATGAATGACAAGTACTGTCTTCCATCGTCCATCGAAAGGGGACGATGTGTCAGAGGATTGATTCCTTTTTTTAATTTGTCTCTCACGTTTTGTAACTTTTTTCGAGAGGATTAAATGAAAGAAAAGAAAAAAAAAAAAAAACGACAACAATAACAATAAGATTAAGAGTAACAATAATTTGTTACATCATCGATCATCTTATGACGCGTTTTAAATGCCTCAAGTAGAATTATTTTTTCGAATTATTATTTCTTTTAAGTTTGCCTCATGTCTTATTTTTGTTAAAATATATTTGTTTTTTTGTTGTCTCGGACATTATGAGAGGACAAAATGTGAAAAAAAAAAAAAAAAATACTACAAAAACAATAACTTGTTACATTATCGACCATCTTCCGATGCGTTTCAAATAGCTGAAAATCGAATTGTTTTATTACCATCGAATCGTTATCTTTGTCGAATTCGTTCCGCTTTTGTCGCGTTTTATTCGACAGGACAAATGAAAAAGGAACAAAAGAGGAACAAAAGAGGAAAAAGAAGAAAAAGGAATAACAATGACAACAACACCACCATAAGTTTTATTCGTCACCATCTTTCGATCCATTGTAAGCAACTAAAAATAAAACTACTTTATTATTTTGCGAATATGATCTTTTTGGAAGACAAAAAAAGAAGAAAGAAATAACAACAACTTGTTAAATCAACAGCCGTCTTTCTAGTCGTTCCTTTGAACATCTAAAAATAAAATAATTTCATTATCCTTCAAATTCGAATGATGATCTTCTGCACATTCGTCTTTAATTTCGTCGCCTTCAAAAATAAATAAAAAAAGGAAAGAAAAGAAAGGCAACAACGTAATCGTTACATAATCAAACATCGTTCGGTGGCGCTTAATTAAACAATTAAGAATAAAATCATTTAATGAAATATCATCGATCGAATTCAAATTACCGCCATAGCGAATTCTAAATGTTTTACGATCGAATGAAAAGTGATTGGCCGGGCTCGCTCGTAGCGCCAAATGGCGACGACCTAGCGGCGACCGCGGGAAACTTTGAAAACTGCTTCTCCTTCCACGAGAATAAGTCAGTCAGCTGCCTTTGCTTTCATAGGCCGTACGAGAAACGCGAGAAGGAGAAAGAACGAGTGATAGAAAGAATGAGAGAGGGGGGGAGAAAGAGAATGAGAGAGAAAGGAAACAGCCGAGAGCTGGTAGGCCGATCGGTGCGTGGAAGGGGAAGGGAGAAAAAGGTCGTTGGAGTGGTAAACTAGTGTACTCGTGGCGCACACCGTCCCGGGTCTTCAGTCAGTCTTTGGATGGCGGAGTGTAAGTTGTGTGAATCGTTAAGGTTGTGTGTCTCCTTTTCTCTCTCTCTCTCTCTCTCTCTCTCTCTCTTGTACTCTCCCATCCCCAACCGCTCCTCCCTTTTCCTCTACCGATCCTTCAATATTTTTTCCGTCTTGTAAACAAACGCGACGACATTTTTCTATCACTACAGATCGAACAACAAACGTTCTATAGGTTTATCATCTCTCGTTATTACAATATAATTGGCGAATTTTCTTTAACTGCGTGATTCTCCAAACAAATACACACACACACATATATATATATATATATATATATATATATATATGATATATAAGGAGAAATTAAAAAGAGATAAGAAAAGAAGAAAGAGGCAAGTTTAGAAGAGCATTAGTGAAATGGAGTGACGTTCTCAATGTGATCCTTTTTTTGGTTTCTTCTTTTTCTTATTCCCTTCCTTCCTTCCTCATTTCTTTCCCTCTTCCCCGAAAAGAAGTTTAAGAAATATGAAAATCTACGTCGAACGTGGACAAAAACAACATGAGGGATAAAACAACGCCGGTTAGACGAATCTTGGATGATTTTTAAGAAGACGATTACCGAAAGATTGTTTCGACGAGAGTATAAAAAGTAAGTACTTCAAGTATTATAAATAAGATTATAAGTATTCAAAAGTAAATATTTCAAGTGTAACAACTCTTGCAAAAAAAAATTTTTCTCCTCTTGTTACGAGGCTGGTAGGGAGGTAAGGAGGTAAGGAGGAGATGATAGAAAAAGAAAAAGAAAAAGTCAGCAAACTACTAAATTAGATACAGTATCTATTAAATTTGGAACGTAAGCGATATAGAATAACAGAAAGTAGACAAAAGTTATTACAAGCATAGATACGCGTATAGTTGGCGCTCCTTGATCACGTGACAGTAACGTTTAACCAAGCTCGAACGAAGGCGTCCTTAAGGTGCGCGTGGGTGTAATTAGTTATGGTTTTACCATCTCGTTAGAAAAAGAGAGAGAACATAGAGTGGATGAACGAAGGTCTTGGAAAAGGTAAAATTTATTCTCGTCTTCGTCCTCATTCTCGTCATGCTTTGTAAGAGAATGGATCGTAAACAAAAAAATTTTTTTTTCTTTCTTTTTTGCTCCAAGTAATCACGAGAATATGACGATTTACGATTCTATACTTTTAGCGTTCTCATTTTCTCATTCTGTGTTTACATATATACATAAGTACATACTTATTTATACATATTTTAGCGTCTATGCATTTATACGTAAAATATACGTACTTACGTACGTACGATTAAACGATGATATTTCTTTCGCGATTAATTCAACGACGACCTCGTACAATCGTAAGAAAGTCAATCGACGACTATATATATATATATATATATATATCTATATATATATGGTCATCGTATTGAGAATGTGGGATCGAAGAGATCATTGCTGTTCGGACTTTCAATCGATTTGATGTTGACGGAGAGGGAAAGAGAAAGAGAGAGAGGCTTCAATTGGAATGATCTATATCGTATGGAGTATAGCGAAAATTTATATTTGATTTTCATAGATTTCGCATATGTAGATCCTGGCACATAAATTAATAATACATCGTCGTCGTACGAGATCTAGAAATTGATGTTACATATACATACGTATGTATATATATATATATTTATTATGTATTTACGATTTTCATAATATCGGTTAAAAAGACGACGTTTATAAACGAGCTTCGATTCTCATGACTCGTGTGATCCTAATCTCTCTCTCTCCCTCCCTCTTTCTCTTCATCTCATCTCTATTTCTCTCTTTCTTGCCTATAGCCTGGTATTATAGGAGCATTTCAGTATCGTAATAGGATTATGGCATTAACGCACGTATCGAGGACAGTATCCGTTAGTATTAGCCACTTCCTGCCACGCACTCTCTCCTTTTCTTTATCCCTCCGTTTGTCTCTTTCTATCTCTTATCCTTTCTTCATTTTTTCATTTTTCATTTTGTTCGTCATCATGGATCTTCCGACCGTAGCAATTACGCCGTTTCTCGCTATGAAGAAACCTTACCTGATTTTTTCTTTTTCATTTTTTTCTAAATCCCTCCTTCAAATCCCCATAGACGAGCGAGATTATATATATATATATATATCATAGAAAATGTTATCTGTCCCACCTTCAAGATTAGATTCGTGAGAAATCTTCTTCGTAACGTCGTTTCAGATCTATCTCCTACCATTCGTATGTTTGCGCAACGGAAGCAACAAATTATCAATTTGTTGTTATCAGATTTAAACTGTCTCTTCTAAACGTAGAATAATGCAATCATTACTTGTCATCGGATTCATATACTTACTAATAAAAAAAGAAAAAGAAATACATTTAGATCATCGATTTTAACTTTTCGAATTAATTGATGGAATCATTAAAAGAAACATACATATCTCTTTTTCTTTCATAAAAAGAGAGAAACATATAAAACTCAAGGAGTGTCAACGCGATCTCTTCTTTTCCCTCTGTCTCTCTCGTTCTCTTTCTTTTACGTCGTTATCGCTCCCACGTATATTTCATGGAAGATACTTTTCAGACCGACGTCTTATCTCGAAGGATTCGTTCTTATCGACTACGTCGAACAGAGAAAAAGAGACAGACAGATAGAGAAAGCAAGAGAGAGAGAGAGAGAGAGCTGAGTGACGTCTCGATTCTGGTTCGTCTCATCTTTGTAGATGATGCGGACACCGAAACCAGTTTTCAATTTCTCACCTACACATACGCGCCCACGATTTGTTGGCGCGATCTTGAACATATTATATGAATAATACATGTTTCTTATATGAATTTATATATATATATATAGATCTATAGTATCGAATACATCTATCTATGTATATACGTAGCTCTATATAAATGTGCGTGTAATTGCCAAGATTTTCAAGTAAAAAATATTAGACACCATTTAACGAATATCATTTTGTTTTATTTTTAATACTGTATCAAATTTTACAATTAAAAAATTTCATTGATAATATCAGTGATTCATAGAGTGTGGCGATGTATAAGTAAAAACACGTGTTTAACATCTGTTTCGTGATTCGCGCACGCGTCTGAGATGTAAAAGATGAAGATAGAAAACGAGTACGAGAGAGAGAGAGAGAGAGAGAGGGGGAGGGAGAAAAAGGAAAAGACGAAAACAAGATGGAAGATTTTTTTCCTTCGTTGGTTTCTTCGTTTTAAAGCACCTACTTCCTCAATGTTTATCTTTCGTTTTTATTCAAGCATTCCCTCTCCCTTTCTTTTTCCCTCCTCTTTTTCTCAAAGAGACACAAAGTCATACACGCAGTAAATCTCTCAAGTCACACGATCGAGTCTCGTATATTTTCGCAAGGATTACAGATATATATATATATATATATATATATAAATATATATAATTATAAATGCACACGTTTTTTTGAAGAAAAATCCGTGGGAGCTCCGATAAATATAATCGAGAAGAGAACATTAATATTTCGTCATTTTCAAAATGGATCCAGTACTACCGATATAAAAGCGGTATCCTATCTATGTATTCGTTCACGCATGGAACGTAACATATAGCGTTCGCGATTCCACGGTACGAACCTGTATCCGTCTTCTTGTTCTTTTTTTCGTCCGGCCAATGGTCAGGCACTCCGTAACAGCAACAGCAACAGCAATAGCAACAGCACCAGCATCAGCAGCAGGAGCAGTAGCTGCACGGACGAAGGAACCGTATATGGTGCTGGCCTACTACCTCCTCTCATCGCACACATATAAACAAGGCACGTCGATGAAAACGCGAATAACTTTGTATATTTTTTACTCTTCGATCTTCTCGTAAAGCGTTTCGTTTCTCACATTTCTTTTTCTTTTCTCGTCGTTGTATTATTATTATTATATCGAACTATGATAAAACGACGATATTATTATATCGTGAATGGAGAAATCGACACGTATTGTGTCGACTATTTTCGATATTTTTTATCTTTATTTGAAGATTTCTTTTTGAACGTAAAATACCTTCTAGATATGACGGAATTTTCTTGCATTTCACCAGTCTATAATTATTCATGTTAATTATATAGAGTATTTTAGGAAGAAATATTTTACGTTGATTTGATATAAGAACTCGTGCGATTATATAGGTGTATTTATCTATCTTTATCTTTTTTCTTTTTTGAATATTTGACATTACCAGAGAGATAACGTAAACTGCTTTATATTGTTTTCTTTTTAATCTACTTATAACTGCATAATTATTGTACTCACAGATGCACATACACACAGAGAGGAGAGAGAGAGAGAGAGAGAGATACGCACACACACGAACATGTATGTTAATTGATTATCTTTACATGTAACGTAGGCCGGAAACAAAGTGTGCGCATTCGAGTAAGCTGGTAGGCGTAGAAGGGAAATTCCATATGTAAAATGTAAGCTTATTTCACATAGTGTAGTTAATTACGATATATAGTGCATTTTCTTGGACTATTTAATATACATATGTTTTGTGTACTCGAACGAAACAAGTATACACACACACATATATATATATATATATATATTTTACGAACGAAATACATAGTTTGATCTATTTAACGAGAAAAATATTAAATAAACGATACCAATGAATTTTCGTGAGTTTGAGAAATAAGAAAGTCATGTAAAAGTAAGCAAGAACCAAGAGAAACACATTTTCATCTTACCATACTGTCGATAGTTAGGATTAATAGCCCGCGGCAAGGCAACCACCTTGGACCATTGGTTACGCCTATGTTTGTTAGATACGTATATTCTAAGGATGAATAAGAAGAAGGGGTGCTACTTTCCGCATGAACGAATTGCGCGCTCGTTCGAATCGTGATCGCGGATAATCGCGAGAATGATCGAGAATCTTAGATAGGCTTAACAATCTTTTATATATATATATGTATATGCATATATATACATACACACATATAGATATATACAGCCTACGTGTGTATAACAGGGGGTTTGTTATTCGTATATATACATATATACGTACGTATGTACATGCGTACGTGACGTGTGCCATTTCGCACGTACCACTATTCGATTTCATTCGAATCGTAAACGCGTACAATTTTCCTTGAATCGATCGATAAAATCGCGTCTTCTCGTGTATAACTACGAGGCGAAATAATTTTTTTAAATGACAGCTATAACGATGACGACGACGACGAAATACCTTAACAAGTGCATGCGATAAACGTATCAAGATTATTAACACCCTAAGGCGGGTGGGGGCAGTGTAGGTTAATAAAACAGATTATTTTTCTACAAATCACTCGAATTACTCGAGATAAGAGCGTAAATTCCGATAAGAGGAGATTGTCGCGTCGATACTATACGTCGACGATCGACGGAATAGTGAAAATATTTCATTTTCCTTTTCTATATTTAGGTAAAGAAATGTTAACCCAAAATTTGGATTATCTCGAACGTTATGGTGTAGAAAAAAATTAACAAATCAATGATCGTTCAAGAATGGTCGTTGTGTAATTGCCAAAAAGCTATAAATACACCAGCTTAATGATCGGACTTAAATCAGATCTAAAGAGGGTTGGATGGACTTGACAAGAAAATAAGAAAATATTCGATTATTAACAAACGGGGAAATAAACCGATAGAAGAACCGGTACAACATTGAAGAATATTATTTTTTTTTAATTCATAAAAGACTTACAGATGTAGTAGTGAAACAAAAATGATACCCTACGATATATTAATCACAATAAAATTATCAAATTTTACGATATAATAATTTCGACGATCTAATTTAATGCAAGAAATTGTTCCTTTTTTTATCTAACATGGTGTCTTTGAAAAAAAGAAAAAACTATGATAAATCGTTAATGAACGCTTATCTCTTCTTTTTTTTTTCCTTTTTTGTTGGTCTATTTAAAAAACGGCTTATACTTAAACGTCGAAAGCAACGTGTTTCGAGGCAGGGTTTCATTTTCTACGATGCATGCGATACACGAAAGGGAAACAGTGCTTAACTTATTATTATACGTTGGGGAGAAACGTGGCCGGTAGGAATATCAATGCATCCTTTGTATCGCATAAATGTACGTATGTGTAACGTACATACATACCTATACCTATACCTATACCTATATATGTATATATGTATAGAAGCGTGTCAGACGCAACCCACCGAGAAACAGGCGTTTACCCTCTTTTTTAGATTTTTATTTACCTTCGAATTAACATCTTCGACAGTAAAAAAAATTATATATATATACACACACACACACACACATTCTTTTTTGATAAACGAATAAGTAGGTGCCACGCAGTATATCGATTGGATCCCCGATACGAAACATTGAAAATATCCGCAATTATAGTTTATCGCCGGTATGGACTTTTTATCGTCGATAAAAAGTTGTACGACGACCTTCGAAAAAATTCGAAATTTTATCGATCCACTTATCGTTTCTATCTAATACGAATGTTTTGTACTTACTGTTCCCTTTTTTATTTCTTTTTTTCTTCTCTTTTTTTTTTATTCTTCTTCATGTTTTCAAACGCGTCAGAAGAAAACTATGACGAATTTGATTGGTCGTGGCGCGCAGCTGGCTGGCCGCGTTCGCTTCCAATGAAATTACATATCGCTGACCCGTGTCATCGGCTCATCGATCATTCTCTCTTGTGTTGATTCCGTCGACTAAAATTTTCATCTCACTTTATCCCTTTGATTCATCTCTTTATTGAATGCTGGTAGTAACAATACATCAAACTAATATTACCCCGGTTTTACGAAAAGATCGAATAAAACACGTCTCGATTGTTTATTATTATCTCTCTAGTTGGATGGTGCTCTCAAAATTCTAAGAATTAACAGGAAAGAGAGAAAAAAACAAGAGAGAGAGAGAGAGAGATTGAGAATAAGACAAAGAAAGAAACGAAATAACCACGTCCATTATTCCGTCAAATCCTTGAATACAGAAACAAACATTAATTTCACAAGGATTTAAAATGATGGTTTCTTCAGAATAACCTGGTTCAAAGACCACGGTTCCGCACGTCATACTTGCTTTACACAAGACAGGCCGAGTTTGCCGAGTTGCGAAGTTTATCCGGAAAAACAAGATATTTCTTACATCTTCTTCTTCTTCTTCTTCGTCATCATCATCATCATCCTCTATCCTTTTCTCTTTCGTTTGAAAACAAAAAAAGAAAAAAGAGAAAAAAGAGAAAGAGAGAGAAAAAAAAGAATCATCGTCACGTCTCGGAATCGTGCTAACGGTTCGGCAAACAGGACAGGGAAAAAGAGAGAATCAACGACGTGTGACAGACAGGACGACGCCGTTCCTCTTATCAGGTTTCGAGCGGTTCTATGTATATGTTTATATATATATATGTGTGTGTGTGTGTACATGCGATAGAGACACAGTCACGTAGGCACAGGATGTATACGTATAACATCAGTTTTATTTGTCTTATTTTTCTCTTTCCGTAACACCTGAACGATCCAATCGGTGATATCGATGTCGTTCAGGTGTATGATCGAATTTTTACCAGACACCGAACGTACCGATATCGATATCATCGAGTTCGAGATAACTAACTAACTGCCAGTTGTGCTTCGTTCCTTCTTTGTTTAAATCATCGACGTTCGTGTGCATTCAAGAGTCTTTAAGGTTTATTCAATTTATTCTTTTATTTTTACTATTATCATTTGTTTTTATTTTTTTTTCTAATAAGTATTCTTTAAATCCTGAACGTATTTTGTCATCGTTGTTGCGATAATTGTAATGTTACAAAAAGAGAAAAAAAAAGGAAAATAAAAGAATTGTTAATTGATTTTATCGTAAAAGTTTTACGTTTAACACGACACTTTCGAGATCTATAAACCGACCATAAGAACCTCTGTCTTTCATCGATATCACGCGCAGTCCCTGTGTTTGCGTTTGAGTTAAATAAACTCAAAGGTGTCAAGTATTTTCTCTGATATATTCAATATAAGCGAGTGGTAAAGCGAACGTTCAAACGAGCTGCCTATATTCACTGTTTTAATGCTAAAAGCGCCTTTGAAAATATCAGCTTCGATGCATATGTACGTGTATATATATATATATATATATATATATCTGTGTAGAAAACTTATTTTACGTATATTATATCAAAAAGGGAAGAAGAAAAAAGGAAAAAAAATAGGGAACGTTTGGATTGAATGTGAAAAGTAATTGGGTAAAGATCGAATAAAAAAAATTCTGTCAATTTTCATACTGAGGGAATAAATAAAATAGAGCGAGGATGAATGAAAGTCTAACGAATCCGTTGATACACGTATGTACCAAACTTACGTGTATTATATGAGAAGAGAAAAATAGTTGAATTAAATTCAAGGACTAGTCGTTTGAAAATTGTAAAAAAAAATACCGTCAGGGTCGGATTTTCATATCGAGGGAATGGATAAAATAGATAAAAGAGGAAAAGAAAATATTTAGATAAGATTTAAGAATTGATTCGTATAGAGATTGAAAAAGATATTGTCAAGCATGAAATTTTCATATCGAGTAATAAATAGATGAAACAGGTGAGATGAAAAACTAACGAATCGATTGATACATGTGTGTATAAACGTACGTATATTATATTAAAAAAAAAAAAAAAGAAAAAAAATTTCGTATTGTAGTGCATAATAAATAAAAATATAACACGGGGGATGATAGGTGAGATAAAAAAAAAGTTTAACGATTCCGATCAAAATGTTTCAATTCTTTCTGATATTTTTCTCAACAGACAAGTGGTCTCTCTCGATCACGAGTCACGTACGCACTCGTTCCGCTTATACTGTTATTAATTAGTGCAAACAATCTCGACCATATGTCGAGGATTGCTTGCGGCGTTGGTTAACAGTAAGAGAGCTAGATAGATAAAGAAAGAGGGAGAGGGAGAGAGAGAAATATATATATATATATATTGGGATGGCAACTAAATGATTGTGGATTTTGTCGATGGACTTTCCGCAATCACTTAGTTGCCAAGACAATAGAGAGAGAGAGAGAGAGAGAGATCCTATAATTTATATATCAAGATAGAAGAGTCCAAGAGAGTTAGCAGACCGCACCAATCGGTAGATGCAAGAACATAGTAATAAATCCTGTATAATAATAATCTCTTGATATCTTTTGCAAATCGTAAGCGTCGGTAATAAGCGAGATTTCGTCTGCGAATTAATCATTTAACGTTTATGTATTAAATAATCGAAGAATTTATTGCAGTATTAATCGTAGGTATCAATGATCCAAATAAATTCGTTGTATTTACGTGTGACGACGATTAACATGTTTACGTATGTCTCCTTCGGTTATTTTTTTTCTCTTACATTTTTACATATGCAGGATGTTCAATCGAGTTTTAATCGAGCAATTAGTTTTTGAAACCCTTTGAGCTTTGTGAAAAAAATAATGCAAAAAAGGAAGAGTACAGTTTATGCGTATGACATTTCGTTCTCGTGAAAAACAATCTTCAAAAGATCGGTTTTAAATGATAATATTAAAATGATATTAATATCCATAATTTTGTTTTTCACTTATTGATTTAACGCGGAACACCAGTTTATCCTTAATTTACCATTCATTCCAATTCTCTCTCTCTTTCTCTCTTTGTGAATATATTTCACATCGAGCTTCGCTATAGAAAGGTCTTCAGACTTCGATCCGAGAGTTGACATCGTCCGATAGCGAGAACAATTGTACGTATAAGCCTATATGAACGTACTGATGATGTACCGAGTTTCTTACGATTGTTAGCAATATCCATGATTTCTCTGGAATGTCAATATTATCTGTTCAGTTGGCACAATATTCAAGAGTATATATGTGCAGAATATTCTCTCTCTCTCTCTCTCTCTATTTCTCTCTCTTTGCAATTTATACATTGGGCATTGATCTTGGGGGACACACGTATACATATATTCATTATTCATTCTCAAACATAAAGCTTCCAGCTTCTCTCATGTCATCGGGAGTTAGCAAAGCTCGTTCCGAAGTGCGAGAGGGAGAGAGAGAGAGAGATAGAGGTCAACTCGAGCAAGATAGCCCTCTTATCGAAGAAGAGAGAGAGAAAGAGAGAGAGAGAGAGAGAGAGAGAGAGAGAGAGAGAGAATAAATGATTTATTTGCTGACAAGCACCTGTTTTACAAATTTACGTGATATATAGGATCGGTTATATTAATCTTTTCTTGAATAGTTCCAATAAATTAGGGTTGGGAATACTACATTAATATTGCTTTATGGAAAGTCTTTTTAATTGTTAAGAATTATTTTATTTAGACGCCCGTATAATCAATAAAGAAACAATAAATTTATTGTTGTTTCTATTTTAAATAATTAGCATTTAATAATCGAATTAATCGAATACGATGCATCAAATTTGAACGTTCAAACGTAAAAGACATCTCTCATTCTTTCTCTGTTTTCTTCTTCTTCTTCTTCTTCTTCTTCTTGGAAATCTCTTTTAACTCCTCGGCTTTCCTCGTTTCTATCCGACTCAAGTTGTGCCTCACGAATTCGGCTTGTCGTGGCTTGGCAGCATGTTTTATGACCGAGCTGCTTTATAGCCAGCCCTTTGTTTGTCGGACCTGGCACGGAGACCCGGTGGCTGTGGGTTGGGTATTACGTACCAACTCCGACGCCATCTCTCTCTCTCTCTCTCTCTCTCTCTGCCTCTCTTGCTGGCAGCGTTAATTTATTTATTTCCCTTTTTTACTTGTTATTCGTTATTTCCGACACGTACTCATTCGGTTCCTCTGTGCTCGAGAAAGGTCGATTTATTATTAACGCCAACTCGTATCTCCCGTCAAATCGTATCGATCTATCACTCCTCCCAAATATTCCTATCGCTTTAATATTTTTTCTTTCTTTTTTTCATTTTATTGTCGTCGATATCAGAAATGTAGTTAGACAATAACGAATAAATCAATAATGAAATAATGTTCGTCGGTGTTGTTAGTCGTCCAAGAAAGTTGCTTGAAAGTTGCGAACGCATGCATTTGTCTCAATGTATTTGATTGGTCGTCGACGATTAAGTAAAATACGTGCTCGTATATTCATTTGAAACTAATGATCATTGATGAGCAATGGTTGACGAACGACTGAAAAACCAGGCAACCAAATATCGTCCTCGTACATTGCTTGTCTTTTCATAATCGCTGATAAAATACATCAACAATATATATATTGATAAGTTTCTTGTAAACCAGACACTGTCGAATTGCGACCTTTAAGGAACGCAAAAGGACAATTTTGTGGTTTTTTGTCGACCTGGTTGCCGACTTTGATCGGAGGTTAGTCGATTGGTTTTTGTGCTCTTTCGTCGATTTGATTTTTGTAATCTCTCGTGGACCTGGTAGCCTGGTTTTTGTATTACTTTGTCGATTTGATCGTTGAATTTGATCGGAAGTTAATCGATTAATTTTTTTTCATGGTCTTTCGTCGACTTGGTTTTTTTTGATCTCTCGCATATCTGGTTGCCTGGTTTTTATGATATTTCCTCGACCTGGTTGTCGAATTTGATCGGAGGTTAGTCGATTAGTTTTCGTGGTCTTTCGTCAATCTAGTTGTATGGTTTTTGCGATCTCCCGCGGACTTGGTTGCCTGGTTTGTGCGATTTTACACGGATTTTGCTCGTCTAATTTTTGTGGTCTCTCGTCGACCTGGTTGTCGAGTTTGATCACGGAGGTTGGTCAGTTAGCTTTTGTGGTTTTTCGTCGACCTGGTTGCTTGGTTTTTCTGGTCATACGTGGACCTGGACGTCTGGTTTTTCATCGTACCGATCTGACATTGCGTACTCGCAATCGGCCTTAAAAACATTTCTACTTAATCTACACCATTATGCTATATCTATATCATTCTGGCCTCTTTATCGTTTCTCTTGCGCGCCTAACGTCGTTATCGCGTAACCGTAAACCCGGCATCTTTGGTGGTAAGGAAAACTTAGGTATTGCGCGAGCAGCTCTAGCTCATTGTCATCTCAAAAGCATACGCCGAGTACGGATTCTTTTCCCGTCACGTGCCGCACGAACGAAGGAACCTATCTCTCTCTCTCTCTCTCTCTCTCTCTCTCTCTCTCTCTCTCTCCCTCCCTCTTTTCAACCTCCGCATCAAACTGCGCCTCTCTTTCCTCCCTAACCCTCTCTATACCCGCCGTATGCTTCCTGTCGGCCATAAGAAACTACCGGTCCATAATAATGAACTTCCAGCATGTTGTTCGCGCTCGGGGATTTTTTTTTTTTTTAACCAACGGTACAACTCTCCTTCTTGGATCGAAAGATCGAGAGATCGAGAGATCCAAGGAACGAAACTGTTCTCGTCGCGTCGCTATCACGTATTCAAAACGTTTAGCGAATTATAATCGTTCACTTAGCCGAGTTTCCGTATTCAACTCAGGAATAGACAACTGATGTACGCGACAGTAAAGCGATTATTTAGATCTTGTCTCGTTATCTAAACCACGTCGATCGAATATTAGATCGAATATTTATATATATCGACATGTTGCTACCTTTGAGGATTTCTCGAGGTTATCCGTTACACGTTCGCCTGAATAAAAGATGATTAAGTTAACGTGCTTAGGTTTAAGTAGTAACTAGTTTAGAAAGAAGGCGTGACAGTAGGACACGATTTGAGAGCACGCGTGCGTTTAACGTTCGTAGGCGTTTACGCTTTTTGTTCTCTCTGTTTCTCTGTCTGGTCTCTCTGTATGTCTCTTTCTTTCTCTCTCTCACACACCCACTCACGCACACACATTAACTCTTTACCGTTTACAAAGCAGACTAGGAAGAGACTGAACCTTTAAAGCCTCTTTTCTCTCTGTCTCTTTCCCTCTCTCTCTTTTTTTTCTATGTCTGTGTATATGTGTGTACGTTAGGTATACATCAGGCGATTTCACACCCCCACTCTTTTTCCTTTCTTGGCTCTTTCTTAAGGCTAAAAACCGGCTTGTTTGAGACTTGGATCGTGCAACGCCACCACCCACTATTACTACTACTACTCCTCTATGCTTTTCTCTTTCTTTTTCTCATCTTCTTTTTATCCTCTTTCTCTCTCTCTCTCTCTCTCTCTCTCTCTCTCTCTCTCTCTCTCTCGTTCATCATTCGTTGCGAAAGGCCATCTAATACATTACGATAAAATGGCGACTTGTGTACTTACGAATCGATGGAAAGCACACCGACGCAAAACACACACGTCGCCACCCACACGTCTTAACGTCGTAAGATCTCACATAAGTACGTATGTACGTACGTTTTAGAAGGAGGATTATTCCGTGATTTTCGCTTTTTCACCGTAAATATTACTCGGATAAACGTCAAGCTCACTTTAAGCTTTACGGTTAGCTATCCGCGACTTTAACAGCGAAATACGATATATCATTTTTTTCTCTCTCTCTCTCTCTCTATCTTCACTCATATTCCTACGTCATTTCTTTTTCTTTTTCCTTTTTCTTTGTTTGTTTTTTTTTCTTTTTTTTAGATTACCAATCCCTTGTATAATGAAAGCTTTTTATTTCTTATCTTTCTATTTGTTTCTACAAACGTTTATATATAAATATGTGCGCGTGTGTGTGTATTATAGCTAACACGTCGTATGTATGTATATATATATATATTTACGTATCCTGCGTGTCTGATTTTGGTTCGGCAATAGATCACGTCCATCGACTCGAGATATGATCCTTGGACTCGAATTCTCGAGATTGATTTCGAATGGTTGATCAAATTGCAAAGCCTCGAGCGTATCACTTGAGTTTATCTCAAAAGCTAGGAATCGGTGATGTTACATTAACACCGGTATTATCGATTTGCGTTATCAAGCCTCTCTACGCGGAATTACCTACAATTCATTTCGTGCACGCAATACGATAGATAGATACTATATATACAACGAGATGTATATATATATATATATATATATATATATATATATATATATATATAAATGGACAGGAAGAATTATTACAGATACGTTTCGAACGTCCTTGGAGTATTCTTCTCGTAAACATATTTAAATCCCAACTTTGGCTGGATATGAGAGAGAGAGAGAGAGAGAGAGAGAGAGAGAGAAAGAGAGTGAAAGGAAAAGAAACAAAATGTCTAATAGACACGTCGGAGTTTATTAATATTCCAAAGGGGTCATCGTCATTTTCTTTTTAAAAAGTTTCACGGGACCACCGTGGCGTTACTTCGTGTATTATTGCCCGTACGGTCTTTTAAAAGACCTGCGCCCTATAGGGACCACCTCGACGCGGTCCAGAATATCTTACGGTTAGAGTACCACGTAAAGACGTGCGGTGTCATTGTCTCGTGAACTCAAAGACGTAACTATAGGAATTTCATTTTTATTCGCGTTTGATGGAAAACCTTTGGGAAACCTATGTCCTTATAGAAAGGACATGATATCTTGATACTTTTTAAAAAAACTATGAAATCCTAAGAGAAGGTTTAAAGAGGCCGCAGGCAAAAGAAGAAATAAAAATTAGAAAAATTTTTTTCTCCTTTTTTTCTGTATACGATCTTAAATAGTTGAAGTTAAGCAAATGATGATATGTGGGCATAGTACAAGCATCGTATCTATCCACATCGTTACGACGACGTAGAGTTCGCCTACTACGGGGTCTCGTGTCCTCCTTTATCTTCTATCTATTCATAGACGAGAAAGCGAGCTGTCACGGTGACATACCGAAAGACAATGGATAAAAGAGAGGCGAAAAACCACCGGGTAACTACTCCTTGTGTACTTAGTTGGAAGAGGTTTTTTTCTTTTTCTTTTTCTTTTTCTCTTCTTTTTCTTCCTTTTTTAAAGGAACGTCACCTTTACTAGAAAATACAGCGACACGATTCGATCGTACGGGGAACCCCCGCATCTTTCTTCTCTCTCTCTCTCTCTCTCTCTCTGTCTTCGTATACTTTCCTATGTATCTCGTTTAGAGATTAACGACACGATAAAGGTGGAGTTGGCGTTTAAACAGAAGATAAATAGATAAGGGTAAAAGAGATGAACGAACAAGTCAATATCCAGTGGATTATTTCTATTTATTTCTTCTGTCGAGTTGGTACGAGTTTAACAAAAAAAAAATTAAATAAAAAAGAAAACAAACCTAAAGACGAGAACGAAGAAAATGAAGGAAGATGTCTATCGGAGAATGTACAAGAAAAAATTTGGAAATGAGGAAAAATTGGAAAGGAATGGAGGGAAAATAGGACGGAGGTTTAGCCATCGTCGGCCCTCGATATATATCTTCGAGAGGGCTCATAGAAGTAAATAGTCAGTCGTGAACGTAGGCGAGGTCGTCGACCTTGTAGCCTCTGCGGTTCCTCTATCCTCAGATGCCCGTCCCTCTATGGATCCACGCTCGTCCTCGTCGTCTCCTAGAGAGCTTCTCTTGCATCCATAGAGTACTTCTAGCCATTATATTCATCCAACTATCCAAACGTACGTGCGTATCTCTTTATCCGTGTAAATGTGTATGTATGTTTCTCTCTCTGTCTCTCTCATTGTCTGTGTGCGCGCGCGCGCGCGCGTCCATCCTTTCGATGATATCTACAAGGTGTCATAAAGAAAATCACATACTCGCTATCAATATTACTCGACAACTACTCGTGTCATCGTTTGTTCTTAATCGTTACCGTTAGAGAAGCCAACCAATTGAGAAAGTCAAAGAGGAAACTCGGTCCTAACTTACGTAGTATATTGCTACGATGATTTCTAGGCCAACGAGTGAGATTAGATTCGATACTACGCGACTCCGCGTTCTTTTAAGTTTCATCTCGACACTTCCGTTTATATCCGTTCCTTAGATATCTATCTATCTGCATATACCTTGATTTTTCTCTAGTCACGGATGGTTGGTCAAAGAGAGAAATAGAAAAAGAAAGAAAGAGAGAGCGAAATTTTCTAAGATTTCGAATTCGCGTCTCAATCGAATCATTGATAGCATAACCGAAGATTGAATTATTTATTTTTTCCCTTATTAATCGCAATGTGGAAACGCAACCCTAGAACACGTTTCTGCTCTTTCCTTCGTTGTACATATGTATATATATATACATACATATTCAAGGCCGATTGCAAGTATCGACGAATACCTACTAGAAGGCACGATACGTGTAAATGTCAAGGAAGTGCAGGAGATGCCGTGTCTTTGCTTGCTCCGCCTCCTCGTTCCTCTTCTCTCCCCTCCTATTCCTCACCCCTATCTCTCTCTCTCTCTCTCTCTCTCTCTCTCTCTCACTCTCTCTCTCTCTCTCTCTCCTTCTCTCGATCCATGATCCACGATCTACGTTTCATTAGTCGAGCTTTCACGCCAACTTCTAGCAAAGCACGTATGAATCACTACGTTCTCTGATGTTCCAATTAGAATTGTAATCATTACAAGTTTCGATTCTTACGTACGGAACTTGTTATCTCTATTGCCATACGACGTTTGTTTGTTTGTTTTATTTTCTTTATTATTATTATTATTATTATTATTGTTGCAATTATTATTATTATTTTCTTCGCTTTCTAGTTGGCAGGCTCAAGGCCTCTCGATTCGATCAGGATGGAGCTACGGTGGTCCCTCTACTGCACAATAATACTGCAGACTTTCGTAGTGGCTTTGCACGCTATCGACGACTTTCGGCATATTTCTTACGAAGGTAAGATGATATTTTTTGTGATGATAACAACAATACGTATGCATAGAAATATTATATAAAAATATGTTGTCCCAAAAACGTGCGGAATCATTTTTCAAGAGAGGAGAATAAAAATTATCTTGAAATTCAGTTCAGCCCATTACAGAAAAAACAGATTATTTGTAAATAAAACAAGAAAGAGAAAAATAATAATGATAATAAGGTATAACATGCGTGTTATTGGGACCAAAAAAATCCGAGAATATATGGGGTTATATTTTCAAATTAATACACGTGAAACATATGAATAAGAATTCTATATCTAATAATGATATCTGCCAAAGTGATTGTCAAAGAAATTTCCAGAGAATCCGAAGCATATTGGATTACAAACCAAAATCTTATTAAAGCTGATAATAATCACAAAACTAATGATAATAATAATAATAATTGGTAATAATTAAAAATAATAATAAAGGAGGTTAACAAATGGACAATATTTGTCAGGTGTTAGTAACTATCTGTATTACTATATTCCTAACAATGGCATCTTTTTGCAAATATTTATAACATGCAAGAAATGCCACACCCATAGAAGAACTCGAGAAGCAATGTTGGAAAAACAAGTTTCGTCTTTTCTGCTCTGTGATAGTCTAATGAACTTAATAGTCGTTTCCCGATCGTCCTCGAGCCTAACGATCCATTTCTCTCTCTCTCTCTCTCTCTCTCTCTCTCTCTCTCTCTCTCTCTCTCTCTCTCTCTCTCTCTCTCTTTTCGTAATAGCACAGCCACGCAAAGGTGCGGACTGCAACGCGTTGCACGCCGAGGGCGGCGACCAATCGACCAGTAGATAGTCAGCATCCCGTAATTTTCATTTGCATGTAAAGTACTTCCTGTGGCTAGACCGCGAAACTCCTCCTCTTTCTCTCTCTTTCTTTCTATCTTTTTCTCTTTCTCTCTATTTCTACCTCCCTCATTTTCTCTCTCTCTCTCTCTCTCTCTCTGTCTTTCTCTTTTAACCAGAATCTTCGTCTTTTTGCCCAGAATAAAAATGATCTATTCCTTGGATATCATCTCGTACAACGTATTTCTTTCGGAAAAATATTTCTATCCATAAAATTTTCTCATATAAAATAATGGCACAAAATATCAAAACTCTGTCATGTTTGTTTAAATATTTAAGAATGTAAAAAAAAAAAAAATATTAAAAGTTTCAATACTACTATAATCCGTATTCGTTAATACATACTTAAGAAAATTATTGCTTCGTAAATATTATTATTTATTATGTTATATATATTTATTATACACACGTATAGTATATAGTTCGGCATAGTATGGCGAACGATAAAAATATTAATCTCTTTCAATGTACGAGTAAGAATTAATGCATATACAATTATAATATCTTTGTTGCATTTTATGCGAGCACGTTTCATACAATATATGCATTTAATTAATTCCTCCGTTTATTCAGATTTTGAGGTTGATTCATATTCATTATATGCATGTTATTATTCGTTTTCAGATTATTATTATTATTATTATTATTATTTATAGTTGTAAATCTTTTTTTTTTCATTTTTTTTTAATCGTATCTATACGTTTACATCTACCTTCTATCCGCAAGAAGAAATATTTATTTCTTTTCTCGTTATTAGCATTCGATAATTTCGACTGTCTGTAAGTTATCGATCGCGTGGGACTCCGTTGATCTAATAGAGGAAACAAGATGCAGTACTTTTGAGAGGCAGCCGATCGTACTTAACCGTAGCTAAACATGCGTTTCTTTTAACGAGTTCGCATTAGAAATATTAACGCGTTGTCCTTTTTTCTTTTTCCTTCGTCCGAATGGACGAAGCTGGATCGTTTACTAATTTAAAAGCGCCGTAACTGTCGCCTCGTATAAAGTCGCGAGAGTCTCGTTGCCGTGCCGGCCCGCAAACGATTGCGAAAAGTTTTACGATTGCATAATAAATTTAAAGCAACCGATTTAAATTGGTCGCAGTTTTAGCACTCGGTAATTGAAGTTCTCATCGTCGTAAAATATTCGTTTCTTTCTATATATAAAGAATGTAAAAAGATAAATATACATGCGTACACACAGGACACACGGACACACAAATATATTGATTTTTGCCTAGTTTAATAAAATTCATTTTAAAGATAGATTACAAACGATAAGCGAGATAATAATAAATTTACGGTTTATATAATTTGTCGCGCATGATACATCAGATACATTAATATATATTAATCATTTTCTTTATAAAAAATGCGTTTTAAAGAACAATAAGAAAGGACATGCGAGATAAAAATAAATTTTACGGATTATTCAATATACGTCACATATGACACACAAGATTTTATAAAATTATTAATAGATATTGATCGTGTTCTTGTTTCCTAGAATAAAATTCACTTTAAAGATCATAAAAACGATAAACGGGACAAAAATAATTTTATGTATTACACAATTTATTACATTTGAGAATTTTAGAAAATTGTTAATAAATATCGATTGCTTTCTTATTTCCTTAAATATAATTCAGTTAAAATTCATTTTAAGGATCAATTATAAAGGACAAGTGAGATAAAAATAATTTTACGAGTGTTAGACAATTTATCACACATGACATATGAGATTTTATAAAATTATTAATAGTTGTCAATTATCTCCCCTGTTTCCTTTAATAAAATTCTTTTTAAAGATCAATGAGAAAGGATAAGAGAGATAAAAATAAATTTTATGGATTATTATCATATATACATCATATATGACACACGAGATTTTATAAAATTATTAATAAGACATCTATACTTTTCTTTTCTTTCCTTAAATACTGTATAATTCCCTTTGAAAAAAAAAAAAAAAAAAAAAAAAACAAAAAGATCATATCACGAACGGACAAAGCGAGATAAAAAGAAATATTAATTGAATCGAATAATTAATCACATTTGACACATTCGGGTTACAATAGTTTTATAAAATTAATTAATATTCTCTTTTCCTTTTTTCTTTTTATTTATCTAGTTTGTTTGTTTTTTTTTCCTTTTTTTCGTTCTCGTTTGAAACTCTCGGGGTAACGTTTAATCGTCGCCTGGTTGCTCCAATTATTGTCTTATATATCCCAGTTGTAAATGTGCTAGAAAATCTATCTTGACTCGAGGCGAACGATTCGAAAGCTGGATTACGCGATCAATCCTCCCGATATCTCGGAAAAGTATCACCCTAGGGAATCAAGAACGAGTTATCTCCGATGAAACGACGTTCGAACGACGAGTTGGAACGACTTTGTCGTTTTTTGCTCGTCTTGCTCTCGCGAAAGAAGCATACCTATTCATTTTACTTTTTCTTATCTCTTCGTTCTCTCTCTTTCTCTTTCTCTCTCTAATTTCATTCTGCTTTTTCGTTTAGTTTCGTTCCGACGTACGGCCGTAGCGTAGCATCATTTCTCCACGTAAATTTATATGACCGCATTGAAAATCACGAGGCAAGTTAGACCCAAAGTATAATCATATTCGATATATTTTCTTTTTATTATTTTCCATTATCGATGACGACGACCAGCCGAGAATATTAACAATCTTGAGACAAAAGATCCATCGACGTATTCTTGCCGAATGTTCAAAGTACTGCAAAGAGATTTGTCTGAAAACCGAACGAAATGTGTATATATATATATATATATATATATATATATATATATATATATAACAAAAGAAAAAGAATAAAAGAAAAGATTGAGAAAACCCGATAAAAGTCCCTTTTCTCTCTCTCTTTCTCTTTTTTCTTTCCTTTCGTTTAAACTTTCTTAGACCGAGTGGACTTCCCTCCGTATATATAACTTGTGATCGATACTCGTGAACCGCGACGTTCGAGATATTAATTATTTAACGATCGACGAAGAAAAAATTTTGCTCTCGCAGATACAAAAGTATGAAAGCAAGATTTTCTACTTACTTACTAACTAACGAACCTAACGAACGACGATATATAAGGTTATAAATCTCGGTCAAAGAGTAATAAATCATATATTTATTTATTTATTTTTACACTGATATTTGTTCGTTCGTTCGTTCGTTCGTTCGTTGGTTGTTATGCGAAGAATATAACCCATTGGATAGTCTCTTTATTTCTTGCGTGAGAGACGAACAGCTGGAACTTTAAACGCGAGAATCTCTTCGCGAGAACCCAACGGGAGGTCGTTGTTCCAGGTAAAACCCAATACGATTGCGGAAATTATATTCTCTCTCTCCCCCCGCCTCTTTTTCCTTATATTTTGTTTTATTTTTGTATTTTTTTTTAAGTCGAATGATTTTTAATTTGTAATTTCTGATCCTTTTAATATTGATTCTGAATGATTTTGAATGAACATTTTGATGTCGGATAACATAATAGTACGTCTTTTCAAAAACAAAATCTAAGATTGCTTGACATAATGGACATAGTCTTTTTTAAGTAAGAACCAGAATAGTACGAAGACAAATAAGTGTAATGATTCGAATATTCTTTTTAACGTGAAAAATGACTCGTTATAATAAATAATTCATTTATTTACTGATGAGTATGGCTAAAACATTTAAGTCTCAAATTTCTCGAAATAACGTTTCGACGTATTCCTACAATATTTCTACAATAAACTGCCTCAATTAGAGAAAATGTAATAAACCTTAAGTATTCGGACGCCGTTTGATATTTCCCAAGGCATATTTTATCAAACTCCTACGAACACACCCATCTCTCTCTCTCTCTCTCTCTCTCTTTTCTCTTTAGTGGAGTGGAATAAGATGAAGAAGATCTTTGAATCTTCGCGCGTGGGCGAATCGTGCGGCACGCGCCGACACGCGCGCACGAGTATAAATTTCTACTTCTCTCTTTCTTCATCGTTCCTACCACGAAAGCCTTTTATTCCGTCCTCGCTCGACGGGTGGTACCATACGCTTATTTCTCTTTTCTCTTCCACACTTTATCCTCTCTCTCTGACTTCTCATCCAGTCTTCCCTCCCAAAGCTACACTTTGGAGCTCTATGTACGTCGAGAAATCGTCGTGCATTTAAACGACACGAATCCCTTTGAACATCAAAGTAAATCGTAAATTATAAATGAGATCAAGTTCAATATGTACATACAAATCAAAGTCGATTTCAATAACCTAGTTTCATTCAATGGGTATTGATTACCATTGGAAAATGGTACTCAAAATGTAGAATATTGGTGTAAAATTCTAGTATGTAGATTTTGGAAAACGTAATTAAACGAAAATTAATAGCTCCAGAAACATTCGAATCTTTCGCATGTAGTAGACGAATATTAGGTGTAAGTACGATACGGCAATCATATCATTGCATTGGTATTTTAACTTTTAACACGTCATGGTTGCGGTTGCGGGAGAACTGAAAGATTAATTAAAAATAAAAAATAATCTGAAGCTATAGGTTGCGATTACAATCGTTCCATTATTCGATCGAAACTATGTATTCACAAAATATTCGAATTTATTCGGCCAGAATGTGGATAGATGATCAAGTAACGCTTTTTAAAATATTTAGAAAGAGTTTGAACCTATTTCGTTCGTGTTTTCGAGTTTTCCATTTTTGAAGTACCTGCGATACTATTCGAAGCTATTAAGTTAGATTAAAATCCTACTTGTAATATACTCGATCCCATAATGCTACTTTGTAAATGTCAGCGACATTTATCGATCGATTCGAGTATTGTCGAATCGTTTGTCGTTGACCACCATGACGTGATCCCTCTCACGACGTGATAAATATTCATCAGGCCCGATTAAATATTCCGTCGTTCGAGAGGAACTTGAGCGGCTTCGAGGAGCCGATATCCCTTTTTTTCAACATCCTTCCTAAAAATTTTCAATCCCGTATGGCTTCTTTTTATTTCGGATTTCTCATCTAACCGGAAGTTCACTTTCGACGCAAAAGTATCTTCTTCTCAACGATGATCTGATGATTTTTGTCAGTAGTGCGTGTGATTCCATGCAAGCGTGCTTAAGAAAAAATAATGAAATCTCTTAAACTTAAATAAATTGTAATATAAAAAGTCAATACGCACTCGTTCCTCGATTTACTAGACGTTTTATATTTATTTGCGCGTTCTTCTTCCTTTTTTTTTTTTTTGTCTCTTTTTCATATCCTATTCTTAAAGTAAGCATAGATTTATCCTAAATCACTCGTCTACTATTTCGTAGGATTTGAAATATAATATCTGTAATACTTTTTTATATTTTTCTTTTTCTTCTTTCTGATTTACGTTGGTGTAACATTAGCCGAAACTGTTGGCACGAGTTCGAAACATTTTGTACATTTCGTCGAAATAGAAGAAATACTCAAAGGCACCCTTGCTCCTTCTACCTTCGGACACAAGAGGGAACATAATGAGGGTTCGAAAGCTCTACTCAAAGCTAAGAGGACGAGAGGGAAAGAGAGAGAGAGAGAGAGACAATATGTTGCTCCCTATAGGTACCTCAACTTCTGTTCGGCTTTTTCATCTCGTTCTTTCCACTTTTCTTTCTCTCTTTTGCCAATCTTTTTTTACACATATACACACTCAGTAACGCATACACTCACTCAATCGCACACATGCACAAAAACATACGTACAGGGTGTTCCGTTTATCTCGAAAAATTGGGATATTTCGTGAGATATTGAACTTGTTACGTGCCACAAAAAAATTTCCTTTACTTCTTTAAAAATTAAAACAAAATTTTTTTCCTCTCCTGTTTGCCACGAAAGGTCGTATCGCATAATGATGTCAACTTTTTTTTTTTTTTTTTTTTTTTTTTTTTTCTTCTTTGAAGAGGATCGAGTGGCGTCTGAAAAAATTTCAAAGACTAATTAATATTTTTAAATGGACACTGCACGCATATATTTTTTTTTTTTTTCATATTCAAATTTTAAATATGATTTCAGTTTCACATTCAAAATTTGCCGTACGTAATCATTTATTTTTATAAAATGTTATAAGTTACATAATGAATTTGATCTCTCTTCACCGGATCTGAAAAAAAAAAACAAAAACAAAAGGAAACAAACCAAAATCATCATCGGACGGTGCGCCATTTCGTATCGAACGAATCTATGAAAGAAATATTTTTGTCTCCTTTTCTTTCTTTTTCTTTTTTTTTTTTTTTTTTTTTTTTAATAGATTCACTTCCTCAAGAGATATTTGGACTTTTCAAGATAAACGTTACACCCTGTATATACGCATATCTAGTTGAAGCTGTTGTTTCCCGATATACGTATGCATGCATGAACTCGTATATACCGAAAGGGGTTGAACATCGATCGTCATAACTTGCAGTACCCGATACTCAACGTCAAGTTCCCTCATTTCTCTCTCTCTCTCTCTCTTTTATTTCGAAACGTTCGACCTGAAACAATACGTATTGAATACCAAGCAGAAATTTAATTAGCAAACTCTTTCTACGACGGCAGATGCGCGTTAGGGTTCGAACGTCGTTTCGAGTGTTCTCGTATGCATTCCTTTTTCCTTTCTTTCTTTCTTTCCCTTATTCCCTCTCTCTTTAACCCTCTTCCACCCCTCCGTTTTCCTTTAGAAAAATTTTCTCTTCGTTCTCCTTTCGCAAATAACACCCCTAATAACTTCGATTCGATCCTCCCTGTTAACGATCGGTGTGAGCTTTACTCCTTCTATCCCTCCCGACCGATCTACCGATTACCACCCCTCTTTTCGATTACTTCTTTTTAACGCGAAAAGTTTTTAACGAGCACGTGCCTTCGATTATTCTGCAAGTCGCTCGCGTATAATATCACCACCCTCGATAGTACCACGTTTCTCTTAAAATCCATTTTTTGTGTTCTTTCTTTTTTCTTTGCAAGATCGTCGCTCGCGATGATCGCGACTTTACGGTTGATTCGTTTGGAAAAAAAAAGAAAAAAAGAAAAGGTGAAAGAAACGAAAATCAGACGAGAAAGGTGAGAAAATTGCAAGAGGTAATCGTTAACAGTGTGTTCTCTTTGTTTTTTCTTTTTCATTTGTTTTTGTTTTTTCTTCTCCCTTTTCTCCCTTCTGTTCCGCAAAAAAAAATATATATATACATATATAAATAATCAAAGAAGAAAAAGAAAAAACGGAAGAAAAAGAAAATAAAGGAAGGGCACAAGCAATATCTTTCAGGTAGCCAAGGGCCTGGCTGGCAGACTAGAAACTACTTTGCGGTTCTTAAGCAGAAGCCAGGAGCTCGTCTTTCTCTTCGGGACCAGTTTCTCTTGGTGCTTCACCTCGGTCTTCTTGTTTTTGCTTACCCATAGGCTCGCGATCCTGTCCCTTCTCTTCCTTCTCTCTCTCTCTCTCTCTCTCTCTCCCCCCGTCCTTTCATGTCCTCCACCTTCTCCCTCGTCTCCCTTCTTGCCCAGCCTCTTCCATTTATTCTTATTCTTGGAAGAATTCAGTGGTTCTCAACCAGACCGGTATAATTAATTCGAAATATTTAATATATCCGAGTATTACAAAGCTACGCGTAAGTCTTACGACAAAGAGGACTATTTTTAAAAACTCGTGTATTATTTATTGTTGCTTTCTTTCTTTTTGTTTTTCTCTCTGTATTTTTTGTTTTCTCTGAAGGGACTATACAGTTTCTTCGGTAAACAGAGAGAGCTGCTCGTTTTCTTTTTTTTCTTTCTTTGTACTTTTTTCACGATCGAAGAAATACCTTCCTTCTCAGTTTTGACGCGAATGAAACATAAAAAAAAAGGGGGAACGATGAATTCAGCATCCCAAAAGCTGCAATAAAACGTTCTGCACCGGCACTTATACTCGGCCGAGACACGATATATATTAACGAGTTTTTTATTTAATTACCATCCTGTCGTGCGGTCATTACGTTCGATAATAACTTTATCGAGACTGTCCCTTTTCTTCTCTCTCTCTCCCTCTCTCTTTCTCTCTCTTCGTCTCCCTTTTACAATTTTTACGCTTTCCGTCTATCAGCGTCTTTTTTTAACCTCGGATATTAATATAAAGATTTCATAGAAATATATATATTTATGAGAAAAATTATAAGAAAGGATCAGAAAGAAAGTTCGTATATCATAAATACGATTTTACAAATGGAGAAACTCCATTGGCGCGCGTTCATTCGCACGGAAGAATTCGATTGGAGAAATCGTACGAGGAATCGATCTCCGGGAACGATCAATGAGACCGCGTTGTTTCACGTACATGTGTGCTTCTTTTCATTCCTTTTCCTTCTTCCTGAACGACAGCATCTTCTTCTTCTTCCTCTTTTTCTGCTTTATCTTCTTTTTCTTCTTCTTCTTTTTCTCTTCCTAAAGAGAATTTCGAACGATCGACTTTCACGACCAAAATCAAAACTTTTTTCTTTTTTATCCGATTGACGAACTCAAAACGAACATTGCCCCTCGCAGATCCTTTCCCTTCGAGCGAAAAATACCAAAGCTTATTTTCCGACACGAGAAACGGGATCCTTTTCCCGTCTTATTCCTCTACGTTTTATCTTTGTAAAAATACTCCTTTGTCGTATTCCTTTTCTCCTCCTCCACCTTTCCCTTTGCCCCCGAAGGATGGAAGGAATACTTCAATGCGAATCGACCATGCTTCGAAAAGAAACGTGCGCGTATTTAATTAAACCGAGCGTATAAATACCTTCGATGTCTTTTTGAGTCACGTCAAATTACAAATCAAGGAGACAGAAACACGAGGAAGAAAAGGAAAGAAGAAAAATAAAGAGATACAAAGAGAGAAAAAAATAGATAGATAGAAAAAGGGAGAGAGATAAAGAAAAGAAGATAACAAATCAAAGGAAAAAAGTACACAAACACAAAGCACAATGTTCCCTCTCATTCTCTAAGGGAAGTCAATGTCATCGTGGCGGTCAAGGAACGAAAAGGTCGACCGCACCTCTTTCAACTTCCCTCCCTTTCTTTTGGAAAAATAAGTAGTAGTAGTAATAGTAGTAGTAGTAGTGGTAGTAGTAGTAGTGGTAGTAGTAGTAGTAGTAGTAGTTCCATTACCTGGCCATCAATCTCGTCGTCTTCTCAAGGCCCTTAGCCAAAGAAAGAAAGAGAGAGAGAGAAAGGCAGAGAGTGACGCTGGCAAACAGGATCAAGTCTTATTTCGAATTGAAAATATATTAAATAAAAAAGAAAGAGAGAGAGAGAGAGTGGGAGAAATAAGGGTAAGAAGGGACCACAAGAGACCTTCGAAGATCAGGTTATGCTAACTGGAGCTTCTACGTCCTACGCTCATCCATTTATATGTGGTAGTTGCGCTCTGTGCTCTTGTGTAGAGAGAAAAATGCGTGTGGAAGGATACACACATACGTGCGTGTGTGTGTAAACGCGTGCGTTTACGTGGAAGATCGAAAGGAGGAACTTTACTTCTACGGAATCGAGTCTTCTCTCTCGAAGAGAGGAAACCTCGCAAAGGATGAAAAAGGAACGAAAGAGGAAGAGAAACGACAACGACGACGACGAAGACGACGACGCGGATCGTCGTTACCTATCGTACGAAGAGTTTCCTATAAGGAATCGACGCTTTTACGATCTTTCACGTTCTTCGGGCGAATCGGTTTAAGATGTACCTCGTTTACCACTACAACGACTATATAAAGCCTTTCGAACATACGTTTCTAAATTTTTTATTTTCTTCTTTGCTTTTGGATATATTTTCTTTTTTCATTTTTTTTTCTGACTTTTCTTTTTCCGTTTTTCTTTTTTCCCCAACATCTTTTTTCTCCTCCCTTTTTCCTTCTCTGTTTTTTGTTTCCTTTTTTTCTCTCTTTTCTCCTCGGACATATTTTTTCTTTTCATTTTTTCTCTCTCTCTCTTCTTCCTCTTTCTTCCTGTCGAGTAAAGAAATGTAACGCGTTACGTATCTTTAGCGAGGAAATCGACTGGAAAGCCATTTCCTTAGAGAGATGTAAAATAATCGGGTCATTTAAAGATACGCTCGATAATCCGACGGGTAATCGAGCGACGAAATCGATCGGACGGTTATTAAAGGTGATACAAACGATGCACTTCTCGAAAGCATCTAAACGTTACATTGTATGTATATACGTATGTATATACGTATGTATATCTATATATGTATATGTGTATGTACTCTGCAATTTTGCGTTCGCCACCTCGTCGGGACTAATTTTGAGAATTATCGAGCGCCCGTGAAACCCACCCACGTGTTCATGACGTTCGGTCCTGCAACGAATCGAAGAAGGGAGCTAAGAGAAAGAAGGAGAGAGAGACTCATGCGTGCATACACGCGAAACGCAGCATTATGCAAGAACGAAGTGGAGCTCCGTTCGCGTCCTTATTTGTAGACTGCAATTTCGCAGGTACCTCTACCTAAGAAAGAAAAAGAAAGAGAGAGAGAGAGAGAGAGAGAGAGGATTATATCGAGAGAAGAAAATTGAGCCACCCACGTTGAACTTTCCATCCGAGTACGGTTGGTAGGTGCGCCATTTCGAGGGCGAGAACGTGATTGCCGAAAGATAATTATAATTAGGTTCTTTTCGAAAAAGCTAATTCGACGGAGAATATTTTTTAAGAGAAAGAGAGAGTGCTTACATACACAAGTAAATATACATACACATACATACGCACGCGTGGGTAACACACAAGTGATACACGAATCCATATATGTATCTATACATAAATATATATATATATATATATATATATATATAGCGTGCGTATGTGTGTATCTACAGATAGATGGAATAAAATTTTACCGCTGAGAAACTATCTTTTATCTGTTACATGAGATAAGTGCACATGAATGTTTGTTTTTTCTTCATTTCTTTTTTTTTGGTCGACTCGACGGACATCGAAAAAAGGAATAAAAGAGAATAATGAAGAAGAAAATATATACATATGTATATACATATAAAAATAATAATAATAATAATAAAAAGGAGAAAAAACAGGAGATAGCTCGTTGTCGTAGAACTCTCTCCCAGTAAGCATGGACTCTTTACAACCGCGTACCTAATTGGCTGTCACTCTTTGGAGCTCTGAAAAGACATCGCTGTCGTCGTCGTCCTCCTCGTTTTGAAAATTTTCGCGTCCTTTCTGCGAGACGCGATGCGGTACGTGAAAGCGTACATAGTGTCGAGAGAGAGAGAGAGCGCCTCTTTCTCGTGCCAGTTGCTGTCGTCAGTGGAACGTGTCAGTACATAGATGCACGTATTTTATATACAAACACATATACACAGATATATATATATATATATAGAATACTTTATTAAATATTCTCTCTCTCTCTTTCTTTTCTTCTGTTTCTCTGACGACGTGCTCGAGAACAGGACGTTTCGTCATCGAATCCGATATTAATTCGAGACACGAATTTCAAGCAACATCACGATCGATCCGGTACGTGTACATACTTAGCTACATACGTCGAAAGAAAAAGAAAGAGAGAGGAGGGGAAGAGGAGTTCTGGAACGTAACTGAAATGCAGCTCTTCTTATCGAAGGCAACCCTCAGAAAGGCTCTCACCAGTGCTCCTGCTATTCGTTCTCCCACATGGTTATATATCGGAACGAGTTTAACGTCATGAAAAGTCACGGAGAGCACGCCGCAGAATTGAGATAGACGAAGAAATAACGATAGAAGGAACTAACCGAGTAGGACAAGTAGACACGAACGAGAGAGAGAGAGAGAGAGAGAGGAAAGAAGAACGACCGGCTCCTTTAGCAGAGAGCTAAACTAGTTCGCTTAGGATAGAAAAACTGTTCCGGGAAGGAGATGGCGATCCCATAAGTATGCGTGCGTTTCACTCTATGCGTGTACCTATCTACGATAATACTAGGGATAAATAGAAGAAGAAAAGGACGAAGAGAATGATAGTACATACATACGATACATACGATACATACACAGATACGTAGTTACATACGTAGATACGAGTAGGACATAGATGGCACGAAAGAAAACGTGGTGCAAAGGAGGAAGAAGAAGAAGAAGAAGAAGAAGAAGACAAAAAGAGTTAAGAAAAAAGCTCGTATATAACTCTTCCCTTTGTAATCGTTTAAAGCGATCCCAACGTTACAGCCCTCTCTCTCTCTCTCTCTCTCTCTCTCTCTCTCTCTCTCTCTCTCTTCCTCGGGCGAGCTCGCACGATCCTTCTTTCGACTTTTTCTTATTTACGATACTCCTTTTCCTTTTTCTTACTCTTTCGCAGCACTGCTCGTCCTGCGAGACGAGTATCGAAGGGTCGCTTTACGAGCCGGTCTTCCGACTCGACTCGACTCGACTCGGTTTTACGCCTCGATCGTTTCGTTCCCCTTGTTCGATCACTTTTCTGATCTCTAAGAATGTTTTCGCGAAAGTTTTCTTTGCTTTTTAAGACGTTCTTTTCTTAGAAAACTAGTGTTTTCCTTGAATTTCTAACTAACGTCACCCCTTAGAAAAATAATTAAACGTAAGATCGCTCTTTCGAGTAGGAAAATTTATCAAAATGAAATTACAGAAAAAGAGAAAGTTAAAAATTACAAGAAATGTTTAAATTCATTAAATATAATTTTTTGGAAATTAATATAATGAATGCATTGTAATGTAAAACTTAATAACTTATTTGTCTTAAGTAATAATTTTACGTTGTACTTAATAACTTGAAATATAAAACATATTGTTCAATTCAGGAATAATATAAGAATTTAATATGTTTAAGAATAAAATATCATAAAAATGAACGAACGGATTGACAATTCAAGTTTAACATTTTAATAATAATCATTTTAATTAAATCATTACTTAATAACAATTTAGCAAAAAATATTTCTAAATACGATACATTTAAAGGTTTACCTTTACATTCGTGCAATGAGATATCGTCAATAATGTTATTGACAAATTGATTTGCCAATTTTTTCAGTTATTGTTGACCCATCGTAAAATTATACATCGTCATTTATCTTACAACGTAGACCCAACCGCTTACGAAGATGTTATTCTTCGTGTTAGTCAGTTTTTTAATGGCAAAGCTCTATTACGCGCTTCCTTAAAGAACAACGACCGTAACCTGTCAGATAGAATCAATTCGATAATTCTAACACATCTTAGCAAATTTTCACACCTTCTTCTTCCTCTATACAAACTCTATAAAAATCAATACTACAGACATATCTCTGAAGCAAGGCATTCTCTCTCTCGGTCGGTCTTTCTCTCATTTTCTCTCAACTTAAATATCATCAAAGATAATTTGAGATATGTATGTACTAACTTGTTCGTGTCTCAATTTTCTGCATTACAGATCTTGTGGATGGGAGTATGTTTCGCGAAGAAGGTGTGACGACATACTCGCAGCTGCTTTTCGACGTTGCTAGACAGCAGGTCGTCGTTGGTGCACGGTAAACTTATCTTTTTCTCTTTCGCCCTTCATATATACACAAACATACACACACACACACACATATATATATATATATATATATGCGTATATGCGTAGTTACATACGCAGGTATATATACATGTCTTATTTTGACACGTTTACTCCCACGATCGGTCGAATACGACGTGCCTCTTTAATTTCCTCGCGATAACAAGTTCGCGATGGGATAAAAGCAACAAATTCTCTAGACGTGGGATACTAGAGAGCGGAAGTACCGAATAAACGAGCATAGGCTTGTAAACGATCACGACATCGACGGTTTATTGGCGGCAAGCCAGAGTTGCTACCCGATGCAATTTCGTTTTCCCCGAGCGTATCGGGAATAGATTCGATCTCTCCTTAGAAGAAATAGAGAGAGAGAGAGAGAGAGAGAGAGAGAGAGAGAGAGAGAGAGAGAGAGAGAAGGAAAGAGTATTCAGTAAAACTGCACTCGCACGATGCATACCAAGACTTACTTATTGTTAGACTTAAACGTTTTCGAGTGAAAACGGAAGGAAAGGAAAGTCTAAACTATATATACCTTTTGAATCCGAGAAGAAAATTCTTTGCTTCTTTTCGAAATTGAGTTCAACCATCCGTGAAAGAACGATCAGATTATACGCGAATGAGCGTCAAAGGTTTTCTTTTTCTTTTTTCTATTTTCTTTCCAAGAGCATTAATTATGACATTACGAAACAGAAGAATCCATTGAGAATTATTTACCAACTACGTAAAATTTTTTCTTCCGGCACAATATCAATCGATTTGACCAAGATTTTTAGAAAATTCTAAGAATAATTGTTTTCTATCTCATTTTCATTTTGTATTATTCTGATAAAAAAGTAACAAATAGATAAACTATAATACAATTGTACGGAAGGAAAAATTTTTTCGCCGTAAAATGAGAAATTCGATTTTGTCCAAGTGCCAAATCTCACCTTTATTTTATATGTATATATATTTTCTTTTCATTCTTCTTAAAACGATTTAACGTTACATAGCTCAGCGACAATATTTATAATCCGATCCATTCGTTCATTCTATTAATATTCTTACGCAACGCGGTATAAAAAAAAAAATAATGATAAATAAATAAACCCGTAAGATATTTATACGCACGTAAAAAGTTTATACGAGATATTTATATTTATTATTATAATTAGATATGAGGGATTGCTCGACGAGAGCAAAGGAAAGAAAAGAAAAGAGAAATAAAGGAAAAGAAAATGCGGCGACACGAAGACTATAGGTGGGAGTAGACGCGCGAACAATTTTATCTCGTCTCCCTTGAGGTTTAAAGCGGTAGTTTGCAAAAGGTTGCCACCAGACAAAACACGACCCAATCGAAGAGAGCAACGCTCCGTTTTCTCCTTCGAGTACGTCGCGGCACGACTTTTAAATGCGTTCATTTGCTTTGGCAGCCGGCCAAAAAGATGTTCACCGTCTATGGGTCTCTACATCTGTAGAAGATCTCTGATCTCTACGTAAGAGATCAGCCATACTCAACCTGCTGCCCTGACAAACTTTTATACGCTGTACGAAACACCCCGTACTCACACATTAACAGATACTTTTTCTTTTTTTTTTTTTTTTAATCCGATAATTCAATCTTTTAGATTATAAATGAATTGCTGCTCGTATCATACGTCAGTTATACTACATTAGAATATTATTATTAACCTAATTTATCTGAAAATAGTTAGATGTTGGTTTCAACGTTAAAAGTTATTTTACATCAAATCTTGTATAGATTTTGAAGTTTCTTTCTTACATTATTATATTATGAGGTATAGCGTAAGTGAGGACCGAGGCAAGTTGATAAATTGAAATTATCTGGACACTGTGTATATCTAGCTCGAACAGTACTAAACGTTTTATGTTTATGGTTTATCCATTTCCTACGCTGACAAATAAAAGCTGTTATTCAATCGTTTTCGTTCTTATTGAGAATAAGTAAATATTCGTATTTGAGTTTTCAATTCGTTTGGGTTACGCCATGTAAAATTTTATAACCATTCAAACGTCATGTAAAATTTTATATCCTTGATTATTAAGTATCGGACAGTATGGGATGAAGTAATTACATTTTATTACTTTGTTTATATGCTTCATATATTTTTTATGGAAATATGCTTTTTATGTGAGAGTAGGTTCATAGTAGACAATTTTTTTTTCTCATGCATTTTGATATAGCTTATCGATTTGAAAAAATTACGACCATTGGTAGCAGTAAGATAGATATAAAGTATGAAATTTCTTCAAAAAGAATCCGTTTCTTTTTGCACGTCGTCTGGTAAACTAATCCTTTCTTTCTACTTTTCTAAATAAAAAGGAAAAAAAGAAAGAAGAAAAAGTCTTACAAGAAAGTTATATTGTCGCTAAAGAAGATCACGCGTTCAATTTTACTCTCTAGCGTATGTACATGATGTAATAAAAAAAATAATGAGTAGTATTGTGGCAATCTATAGGATTGATCTATTGAATCTATTGGACAAATAATGGCACGATTAAAGATTACAATAGAATTATTTAAAAGTCTGGGGATTAGTCTTAATGCACATTGCAAATACACTTGTAGATATTGCGGATCGACGGATATACCTAAGTATACTCTAGAGAGATCGTTCAGAAAAAGAATATATACCCTACGTATACACATAGGGTATACTTAGGGTATATATCGTTCGGAGAAGAGGAAAAAAGACAAAAAATGTTGTTTACCCACGCGAAAATTTTACAAACTGAAACGAAATAGAGAAGTGTCTCGCGCGTGTCTTAGCGGATTCGAGATCGCGAGCGAGCCAACGATCGATCGATCGATCGATCGATCGATCCTTCGCTCATTCGTTCGTTTCGATCGATACGCGACGAAAAAAAGAAAAAACAAGAGGGTTGTAGATACGCGCAAACGTTCGTGCGCATTCGTGCGCGGTTTCTATTAATAGAACGTTAAGTTATTAGCCGTCTCTGCCCACGCCTATACTTCGAAACGTACGCGCACGCTTTTTATAACGAGTCTGAAGCGTGCAAAGTGTATCGACTTTGGTTCGGTTAGGTAGCTTACGTAGGTAGGTTGGTAGAAATAGATATATAAGTAGTGGTACCAAACGAGAATCGAGTTTTGATCACGGTTAAGAACAACCTTCTCGAGATCAAAGATAAAAATTTACATGGCGATCGTCCTCTCCTCTCTTTCATGACGACTTTATTTTAAGAACTCATATAAAAGAAAAACAGAGAGAGAGAGAGAGAGAGAGAGAGAGAGAGATATGTATACACGTATGTATGTTTGTATGTATTTATCTACCTACCTACCTACTCTTATCTCGATCGGGTAATTATTCGCTTCCTCGTCCGATCTAAGGATCTAACGGTCGATTTCGATCGCTAATGTAGATCTTGCAGTATCATCGTGCGTCAGTTATTCGCCATATGTATTTATCATTTATACGCCATCTTATAAAGATATTATTGAAATATGGCTATGGCGAATGTGGACTTGAATGTTACGTTCTTATCGTGTCGTGATATTAACTATCACGAAGGCCATGATAAGTTTTATTTCATACAAATATAATGTGTATATATATATATATATATATGTGTACATATTAATTTATTTACATATATATATATATATATATATATATATGATGTTTTAGTTTATGTTAATTAATGCGTATTTAATATGTAATATTATGTATGTAACTAATATGTATTTAGTTAATCGTTAATTTTATATATATTCGATTTAATCGTTTCGGAGAATGTTCACGAAATTTCGACTTATAAAGAAACTGGACGTGTCGATACAAGGAACGAAAAAGGAAAGAGGCGAAAGTGTGCGGAGTTCGTGGTAAAGCCAAGGGGGAATTAATAATCAAGTCCAAGAAATTTTCGGAGATATTGAAAGTCTGAAAAAGTTTCGTATGATCGTTGAAACCGCGATCTTTCTCTCTTTCTTTTCTTTTTCTCTTACGAAAGAGTATAAGCTTTATGCGAAGTGTCAATGGTATATAACATGCAAGAAGATAAAAGAGAGAAAGAGAAAGAAAGAAATTGTAGGGTGTATAACGTGCGTGAGATCGTTCACGATGGTCGACCACAGGTGTTAGGAATTTCATACGTGATCATCGACGTATCGTATTTACGATGTTGTCTCCTGAAGTTGCGGAGTTAAGCCTCTGGACCACCTCACTCTCTCTCTCTCTCTCTCTCTTTCTTTCTACTTTTCAATCCTCCGAACCACTACTTGCAGTACCTTCCCACCGTGAGAACGAACAAGCACATAATTCCTATATTTTCTCCGTTAACACAGGGTATATATGTATAATACATATTTACACCAATCGCGTTTGAGCGCACGCGTTTATAGCCGCGTTTAACCATATATAGAAATGTGATACCGATTTAAAGGAACTGGGAGTGGGGTGGTTTTTATAAGTAAAAAAAAGAAATATAATAATAAAGTATAAAGCAATAAAATTCATTCCAACGTATCTCGTAATTTCCGTAATGATTCAATAATGAAGTAATTGAATTGCATCGAAATCGTGGTGCAATCGATTTATAAAAAAAGAAGAAAACAAAGAAATTATTATTATCCTTGTCCTTCGAATTGTGTGCCCAAGCGATTCGATTAATCGGTCGTTCGAACATAAGTTTATAACGTTTACTCGCTGACATATCTTACAACCGCCATTAAATATAATCGGTAAGAAAAACAGGTATGGTGTACAGTAAGAAGAAAAAGGGTTAAAAAGAGAAAAAGAGAAAAAAATTTACCGATGAAATGGGTAACGTTTCTTAATACAAACGGAAGATCCTGTTGTTGAAATATTTCTTTCGTGAATCTTATATATGGTTACATATGTCTATATGTACTTATGTATTATATATATATATATGCGTAACGATTCATAAAAATAAATATATGAATAACGTTGGAACGGATCCGAAATACATACGTATATACATACATTTGATCCAAACGATTTGATCTATCAAGGAACGCGTGAACTTTTTTCATGGTGCACATTGAACGCGCGTCACGGTGCAACGCGTGTCCCGTGACAAATCGTTACCAGTAGATTTATCTTCCTTGCAAATAAACTCTCTTACCCGCGCATATACATATATATATATATATATGTGTGTATATGTACATATATATACAGAGTGTACCCAATGAAAAGTGTCCATCAGGATTATTACAAAGTCCAGTGATCTTTTTCGCTAAAAAAGAGATCGGAACAGGTCAATATTACTTTCGAGATGGACAAATCCTTATCATAAATTCACCTAATTTAAATTAAGCTCCCTAGAAAGGATGACGAAGCTCTCCCAGCCAATCTCAAAAATTTTAATTTACAAATTCAGATCATTTTCAACGATATCGACAACGGATGAACGTAACTACTCAAGTAAACGAAAGTAGGATTCTCCGAATGTCCATATTATGCGACAGAAAGTGTGGATCAATAATCTTATTACCCAAGATACAAACCCACGCATTCGAACAAAATAAACTGGATGTATTGCAGAATGTTCGACGTAACTCCGAGTGAAAACTTTTTTTTATTACTTTACCGAACTCGACAATATAAATATTATGAACATTTAATGGAATAAAAGTCGTTTTCAACCTGAAAATTTCGTGACTTATTTTATCAAAAAAGAAAAAAAAAAAAAGCAACATCGTAAATAAAAATTAAAGGACGAATATTCGAACGACGTACCACTTGAATTCTGTCGCCGTTTAAAATTATCGATAGGGTAGTTGCCCTAATTTGTGATAAAGAGCTATTCACCTCGAAAACAAGATTGATCTTGTTCATTGGGATATTAAAAAAAAATCAAATCAAATCACTAAATCTCGTATCGTCCTTCTGATGATGTAGAATTTTCATTGGGTACACTCTGTATATATTTACTCGTCTGTATAAGCATCCGCGTTGGCTACATACACGTCGATCACGAAACGTGTCCTTCGAGCTCGCGTACAGGTTGCCAAGAGAGAAGTGAATGCAAAGTAATGCTGAGATAGTTCGGATCACTCGATCCTGACTCTCGATCTATCGCGTCGAAGTCTGTCTCGTAAATCGTAGATCGATTCACGAGACAGACTTCGACGCGATTAGACGGCATCGTATATATTCCGGAAGTCGAGATTATCATACCAACTGTCCACTTTTATTATTCCCCACGTAGTCGACGGGCTTGTTGTAAGTTGAGAGGAGTGTTTAATTTAATATTTAAGGGTTTACATCGTACAACGAGGAACAAAGTTATTAGCAGAGTGTCAACGTTTAAAATCATTCTTGTTCTTCCTCCAACCATAATATAACACTATTGTATTCGTATTTAATTCTTATCAAATTCTACAAATTGAGAATTCTGATGTCGACTGAACTTTACAATGTCTTATACTGAGTCTACGAATAGTAAAAGGAAATCGTAAAAAGATTCGAATTGTTTTTATATAGAATACGTAGAAAACATTAATTTTCTGATCCAATGCAGAACAGTAAGGAATTGCTACTCTTTATTTTTTCATAACTATAAATGATGACAATGTCATTTCATTTTAATAGTTTCGTTAATTTCATTAAGAATAAAAAAAGCAAAGAAGAGAAAAACAATCGTCAACTTTTTACGTAGAAGAACGTAAACCTTTTGACAAAATCGTATCGAGCATGGCAATCAGTTTTCGGAACTATTCCTCGTATAATCACTTTCATCTAACTTATCGTTTCGATTTAATCTTTCAAAACTTCAATTGTTAATCCTTGATTCGACGAACCGATTAAATAATTGTTCAATAGAAAACCGTTAATGAGAAAACGACCTCGTTGCCAGATTCGATAACTTTAATCACTCAACGATCGATATTATCACACTTGCGCAATGTTTATTATGCGTTCTATATATACTCCATATCTCTCTCTCTCTCTTGATTCGTCTCACAAAAGCAAAAGTGAGAAAGATAGATACATAGAGAGAGAGAGAGAGATTGCACGGACTCATAAAGCTTTTCTCCTTTATCTGAAACGCACCAAACGTTAAATGAACGAACGGACAGACGAACGATTTTACGGACAGTTTTATTTGACTTTTGAAAGCGCAATGAAAATTAATGAAAAAGAAAAGAGAAGAGAAGAAGAAGAAGAAAGAAACGAGAGGAAAAAAAATTAGAGGAATCAAAAAAAACAAAGAGAGAGAGAGAGAGAATTATACACGCTCGCTTGTAGGGAAAAGAGAAGTTAATAATAACATTTGAGAACGTGGTGAACATAGGATTTTAAACGACCAACGGGTTCGAGAACTAAGAAGGGCACCACCGGACAGGAGGGAAGAGAAAAGGAAAAGAAGAGAATGTCACGAACGGCGCCAGCTTGGTCCGCGCCTATAACGCAATATGGCTCTTTCTACTTGGACAGTGAGGAAAGAAAGAGAGAGAGAGAGAGAAGGGCGCGTTATGCACCCTCCCCAATCCTCCCCACCTCATCCCTCACCGTCACCCCTCGCTTCTCTGAGTGATCACGAAAGCGCATACATAAAACGCGTGTGAACGCACGTATTTATATTTTCGCGCTTGCTAATCCAACAACCGACGCAGTAACCGGCGCAGCAACCGTCGCTACGACGTTACATTAACATTCGCCTCGAGAAACGAGCGTAGGATTTTCAGAGAGACAGAGAGAGAGAGAGAGAGACGTATTAATAGATTTCCAATAACCGTTTCGCGAATACGGTTAGAAACCGTCGTTTCTATTTAACGATTCGCTTGCAAATAGAGGGAGAAAATAAAAAAAACTAAAATAGAAAAGAAAGGAAGGAAGGAAGGAAGAAGAGAAAGAAAGAAAAAAATCAGAGTCGATGAAGGGAAAGAGAGAAATCCTATAATTGTTTCGTTCGTTCAGTCAATTCATCGTTACATCTGTCAAATGCAAATAAACTGTTCGTTTCTACGTATTATCTTCGTTTTAATCGATCGATCAAAGCGATTGACATTGTTCGAATAACATTTGCCAGAGTAAAAATGATTTCTTTCTCCGATAGCATCTCTGCATAATGCGTTTATTATCATGAAAAATTGGTTTCCATTGAATTATCTGATACAGAAGAAATATTGGTACTCATTTCTGTACGATTTAATATTGGAAAATGAAAAGGGGAAAATATTAAATGTTACGATACTACTACTACTATATTTCGCGTAAAAAAAGTTATTTACCTTCTCGTTGATAATATTATTTATTAGGAGAAAATATAAAAGAGTGTAATAGATACACTCTTATAGAACAAAGAAATAGAATAGAATAAAAAAAATAGAATAGAACAAAATAAATATTTTTGTGTTATCCAATAGAATATTCCTTATCGATTCTTATCAATTAGCTCTTCACGTTTTCGCGTGAACGACTATTTCATGTGGACGACATTGTTGTGTTTGCTTTAATAGTTCTAAATATTACCACCATATATTGCAGCCCTTTCTTGTGAAAATATAATGCACACGTCTCATATTCTATATCGTTACCCTATCACATTTAATTACCATCCACATAGTATACTATCGTAAATGCAATTTAATGTAAGGTAGACCTAAGCAAGTTGACACGTTTTTCAGTTTTTAATCTTTGTAAATATTTGTTTGAGAATTAATTACTTAATCAAAAAAACAAAAATATGCCTCAAACTTCTTCTATTTACTTTACTTACTCTTAAGAGAAACTTTTGAAAGAATATAAATTGGATAGTATTTACTTTCATGATATCTAAGATGTATTTATTTATTCCAATACGGGATAAAGTCGTGAATTATTTTCGAATATTTTTATATTATTTTTCAACATTTGAATATTATTTTAAATATTCCAATCGTTTTATAATAAATATATACCTGATATAATTGAAAGAAATATAAAGAAAGTGAACAATAAAAAAATTAATCACTTTTCAAGCATGAGTCAGAATAAATTAATGTAATAAATAAGTCAGAATAAATTAGTCTTTGACGCATTTCATATGAACCGATTTCATACAAGATACCCACATAAATTAATTCTTCAGCTTGATCGGATTTTAATAATGATTCATTCATATCGTGTGCAGATTATTATTAGCTTCTCTTTAATGAAATTTTTTTTTTTTTTCATATTTTTCTTATCACTGCAAAAAGCCTTCATTTTTTTTTTTTTTAATTGATAAGCCGTATCAATATGACCTAGAGACAGCGGCGTATCAATATACTCCGCAGGAAATCGTTGTATGAAAACATTAAAAAGAAATAGTTAAAAAAAAAAGTGCATATAAACAAAATAAGAAAACGTAATTATCTTATCGTCGAACGATTTCTAATTTTCTATAGTCTCTTTTGGGACGGATTGAAAGGCCAAAACGGGGATATTTATTTTCCTTTATTTTGTTTTGTTTTTTTTTTTTTTTTCTTTCTTTTTATTATATAAAAAGGAAAACGATTGAATAACAACCATTATCGTCAGTAATAAACTGTCTGTCGTATTAAAATAGATAAACAATAAACTTAAAACATCTGATCGAGCAATATATATGTCCGGATAATTTCAATTTATCAACTACAGTTCGGCCCTGTATCAATTTGTCCCGGTCTCTCTTTCCCCTCCTACCCTCCCAACCCCCAAACGAATTCCATTATTTTTTCCAAAGGATCAAACAGGTGGCAATGTATATGACCGTACACATACATTCAACGTCGTAAATCAGATATTCCACATTCCTTACCTTTCATGGGGTGTAACCTATGTGAGATCGTTGATACGCGAATCCTAAGTAAGAATCTGACTACTTTGGCGAGTCCAATTAATTAACAGATTATGGTTAGATTACTAAATGTCCGGAAGAACGTATTAAGAGTAATGGGAGTATTTTATGGGATGAAAATAAAATCTCTATTATCGATTTTATTAGCTATCAGTCGTTGGCACTCCTGTTTCTCGTTTCTAAGCGTTAAACTCTCGTGAGAAATTATATAGTTAAGTATGAGTGTAATATATAAAATGCGTATCGCGAAGCTTCGTAAGTACGTAGACGGGGCCTGGCGGCATCTAACACGTGGGCAGAACGATCTACGGCCCACGGTTTTTCGCGGCCGCAACTAAAAAGCAAAGCAAAGCGAAACGAAATGAAACGAGCGAACGAGCGAACGAGTGTTAGAAACTGTCCTCCTGGCCTTCCTTTCCAAGTCAGCCGTTGTATCATTTCATTTTCTAACTTTGTTTACGTATTACGTGGTTAGATCAGAACATTTAATTAAACTTCTATTTGTTTATTCGATCAATATTATTATTAATATTAACTATAGATAGATATAAATTAAATGATCACTATATGTGTATACATACTGTGTATATATAGGGTAACCCACGGAAATGAAAGAGACGATTGAAATTGGAAAAAAAATGTTATTGGTCGTAAATATCAGACCATGTGCATAATATGCAAATAATTTTATACACTTCTGTGCATCAAAAAAATACAACTTTTCTTTTTTTTAATGGAAACCTATATTTTTGGCTGCATCAGTCGATGAAGTTTTTCTATGTTCTATATAATAAAAAAAAAAAAAAAAAAAAAAAACTGGATTAGTTTTCTAAATTTTTTTCGATAAACATGAACCGGCTGCTAATATTAATCATTACTATTAATGTAGGATTAAGATTCTCATTATTCGTAGTATTACCTATTGATTAACACTCTATAACAGATCTAAATAATTCAGAAAAATTTAACTTCCTAACGTGTAAGTTTAGGGGTATAAGTATACTTTTACGTAGAGCATAAAAAACTGCATGGACTGGTCCAGTCAAAAATATAAGTTTTCATTTAAAAGAAAAAAAAATCTATAGTAGAATTTTTCCAATTCACCGATGCACGAAAGCGCATAAAATTATTAGCGTAATATGCACCGTTTGATACCATTTCTCTATCAGTCGTTGATTTAACTTTGATTTATAACATTTCTTTTTATTTTCAATCGTTCAAGAGATACAGCAGCTGTTCCATTTGCGTGGGTCACCCAATATATACATATATATATATACATTATATATATGTATGAATATTTTGATCAGTATTTAAATTTTTCCTCTCTTTTTCTTTTTTTCTTTTCATTATTTATTTTGCAGATTTACGATCTACTCTATTCTACAGAGTAATAAGAAAATGTGCTGCGAGGCATTTTACTTGATACAAAATACTGTCCTTCAACAGTTCAACTGCTAATTATTATTTGGGCAGGATCTCTGGCCAATTTTTTTTCGAGTCATCTTCTTTTACTTTCGACTGGTTCGTTAATTCTTTAATAACGGGATTACTGATGATCTGTATTTATAAATATTTTGATCGATATTTATAATAAAATATGAGTACGTAATATAAGCGGTCAGTACAAGTATAATAATTAAGTATCAGGGTTGAGTCTATGTTTATTATAAATACTGATCATCTATTTTAAAATACCTTGTAAAATAAATGATCGATATGTATGAATATTTTGATCCGTATTAATAATAAGGTATGACTACGTAATATTCAACGATATACATGTATAAATAATTAAGTTTGTCTGAAGATTGTTTGTCTGAATTTATCGTAAATGCAAATCACCTATTTAAAGTAAATTATATAATAAATGATTAATATATATAAATATTTTGATCGGTATTTATAATAAAATATCAGTAAGTAATATTTAATCTATATATATATTACAAATATCGATTATTTTAAAATAAAATATAAAATAGATGCTATATATGAGAGATAGAGTTGATCGATCATCACCTATATATGTATATATTACAAATACAGATCATTTATTAAAGATATCGATTAAAAATATTTAAAACATTGACTCGATAAATAGCAACCATTTAAATATTCGTTTTAAGGATTAGCCTAAGAACAGATCCCGGAAACGATCGCGATCGACTTTAACGGAGAAAGTAGAGAGATTTTTCACAGGAGAAAGCATTTCTCTTCCTTTACAAGGGGAGCCGATGTGTCGTTCGAAGAATTTCTTATTGGAATCGTCGTAGTCGATTTGTTTCGTTTCTTTTTTTATTACCATTATCGTCATCATTACTTTTCTTCGTATTATAATTGCTTTTTCTTTTTATCATTATTATTATTTTATTATTATTATTATTATTATTATTATTATTATTATTATTATTCGGTTATTAGTATTCTATTATTACTCCAGACGCAAGCTCTCTCAGGTGCAGAAATTTGCCGTAGGACGTTTCGAAAGCTCGCAAGACCCGTCCGTATTCGTCCGAGCGTGCGCGACGGCGCCACGATTTACATTCCTATTTATTTCTCGTGCACGCCTAACGTCACGTCGCTGGATCACAGCTTATCGAATTGCTCGCGGCAGCGTTGAAAGGTAGAAAGGAAGAAAAAAGGAAAAGAAAAAGTAGAAAGAAAGAAGAAATAATAAAAAAAAAAAATATATATATATATAGAGAGAGAGAAGAGAGAGAGAGAGAATCCATAGATATCCGATGCAATATCTCAAAACTGGTTGTATTATAATTGCAAAAAAACTTATTGAGAAAAAAGAAAAATGTGCATCCCACTGAATTAGCTTCGAAGTGTATGTAAACATCTCTTTTATTATTTTTTTATCTTTTTTTTATTGCATATTCACAAAGTAATAGTCATCGACTCTTTCATTCCATCAATTTGTTAAACAATCGTCCATTTGGGTAATATTTTGAAGTCTGTTAGCGCTAAACAAGATTATTGACTCTCAACTCGTCAAAATACACAACCATAATACGAGTCCATTAATCAAATCATTATGATGTCACGATTGTCTCGTTGACGATGCATAGTAGCTGATTTTTTACCAGACACAATTTTAATTGCAAATTGCCAGTAGTATATAATTTAGCAAAAAATAATTATAGGTATTTATTTAAGAAAAAAAAAGAAACTGTATTGACCTTTATAACGCAAAAAGGTTACGAGTAATAAGACAAACAGAAAAAAATAAGAAATTTTTTACACGCAGTTTTTAGCTGCCTCATTGTTAGTGCCAGCGCAAATTTCTCTTATTAAACTTTCTTGCGACCAACAACCGGTCATGAGATATTTACTCGGACGTCTATGAACAGGCGTGTATGTCTATTCGTACACGCACAGCTTTCTGAACTCTCCTTTTGAACATTTTCTGAACTATCGATCGCATAAGTACAAACGTGGATTCCTTTTGTCCAAGAATGGATATGAAATGGACATGAATGAACATTGTCAAAGATACCGTAAGCATGCCATTTAAAGAGCGGATGAATGAAATTAATTCCCTATGTACATACCATACGTCCATTGTATGTAATGGCGCTAGATCCATAATTCAAGTCTTCGATCATCCGGAATAAAATCACGAGAGCTCAACGAAACGAGCGAGAGTGTCTTGTTAATTGTTAATTAACATCGGTTCTAATGTAAATCAACCTCTTTGCTTACATATATATTTATGTTCTCATCGTTCTTCATCCGTTCTATTAACTGTGCCGAGATTACTTTATTATTAAATTATTTGTTGTTTGGTATCTCTCTCTCTCTCTCTCTCTCTCAATTCGTTAAAGTTGGATCTTAGAGTTTGATATCTCTCTCTCAACTCGTTAAAGTTAGATATCAGGGTTCCGTTAAAAATAACGTAAATTAATGAAAAAATAACTAATCGAGGAGAAGTCATCGTAGTTGGATCACTCAGCAAGGGGTAAGAGAGTATTTGTTCACTGAGCAGGAAGCAATCTGTTTCAATATGGCCACTCGTAGGACATAAGTAGCGTACTTAGAGTACTATCTACTTATGTACACGACTCACTTATCTCCTACGCTTTGTTAACCATTCAATTGATAGCTAACCGAGGACGCGGCGCTTGCTTGGTCTTTTTTTGAAGATTTTCTACGATGTATCGATCGATCGATCGGTTCATCTAAACAGATCGTTAACAAATCTAACCGTATAATATAATAATAAAATACATTTGGTATCGTTAACGTGACATATTCGAGAATAAACGATAAAGAAATTAAGATTCTCGTGCGGTTTGATAAATCATGAAGGTTAACGCGAGGTCACGTTATCTCTATACGTGAATTAATAATACAAATCGATATCGGCGTCATAGAGGCGATCGTCGTAAAATCAATGGAAATTAACCTATCGACACGAGCGATTTCCAATGCTCGCATTCACGTTGAGTTGACGGTGACGCTAACGAGCCTGCATGCGACGGTTGCAATAAATTGAACGTCGCCTACCATGCCAGTCACACCTGCGAATCGAGATTATGCACCTAGCTTTTGATAAATCTTTAACCCTTCTTTTTTTTCTTCTTCCTTAGATCGCCAAGAATGTGCGTGCTCTTCTAACTGTCTAAGAGAGAGAGAGAGAGAGAGAGAGAGAGAGAGAGAGAGAGAGAGAAACACATGCAATTCTAATATACATAATGCTAAATGAGCTTTGAAGAATGGTGTTGCAAATGTCATAGAAGAATATCAACGTGTCCACACTTATCGAGTTTCTCGTAAATTTCTTTTTCTGTTTTTTCTTTTAATTTTTACTTGTGAAATCCAAGTAACAAGTGATTACTCGATTATAGGTTTGAGCTTCGTGAAAATATATGTTATTAAAATTTTGGAAAGAAATTTGACAGATCGTTGCAGTATATGTTGTTAGTATGAGAACGCATGCAAACACACATACGTGGTCAAACATATGCAATACGTATAGATCCATAGGGCTACACGTGGGCGAAAGATCCGCGGTATGAAAAGATCTTATTAATTGGCACGCAACTGCCCGCACTCGCACTTATATTCCACTTAAATAATAATTACTTGGTGGAACTATCGCACGGCGGTTGCGCCCACGTAGGCGCCGTTTATGCTTCGTTGCAGCTTCTCTCTCTCTCTCTCTCTCTCTCTCTCTCTCTCTCTCTCTCTCTCTCTTTCTTTCCCTCCTCCCTTTCTTTATTCCTTATTTTTCTCGTTCTCATTCTGTCGTCGCTCTTTCGCGTTACTTCTACTTATTCAGGTGGATACAGTTAATCTATTGGAATTTATATTATTTTTCATTGAAATCTTTTTTCTTCTTTCATTCTTTTCTTTTCCTTTTCTTTTGCAATCAACATGAAATAGAGATTTTTCTTTTTAGATAGACCATAGGGATAATATCTTTCATTCAGTCATATAATTTTATTTTTTCAGAGACAATCTCTATCGCTTAACGTTGACGTCTCTAACACCTTTGGAACACGCCTCCTGGACCGCGCCAGAAGACAAAATAAATACTTGTCAGAATAAGGGCCAAAGCCCCGAGGATTGTCACAATTACATAAAGGTACTTCTCAGCAATGGCAAGAGTCTATTCACCTGTGGTACTTATGCGTTCAGTCCTTGGTGCACCTGGAGAGAGGTAAGATTTATTGAAATTATCAAATTGTTTTACTTAATCATATAGCAGTCGGATCAAGTTCAATATCTGCTTAGAAATCGAATTCTATGTCAATAGAAAACGTTAAAAAGAATCGAACCTTTCACGAGTAATACTCAATTTTTAAGTTTTAGTAAGATGCGGTTAGCTAAGTGAAACATTGTATCGGAGATTTAATGTATTATAATCTCGGTTGAGAATGAGAGGTTAATTGAAAAGAAAAGACTATCGCAGACTATAGGCTCTAATGAATAGGAATAGGATCAAGTTCAATATGTATTATTTATGAATCCGAATCAATTTCAATAACCAAGTTTCATTTAATGGGTTTCTATTGTTACTCGAAGGTCGGTAGAGTTACAATGAATAATTTTAGAATGAGAATACCTGTAAATTCGATAACATTAAAAATATTCGAACCTTTCACAAGTAGTCCTCAAATCTTAAGTTCTGGAAAGATGCGGACAGCTGATTGAATATTGTATCGGAATTTTACTGTATCATGATCTCAATTGAGAACTAACAATGAGAGATTAGTTAAAAAGAAAAGACTATCACAGACTATAGGCTCTAATGATTAGGAATAGGATCAAGTTCAATATATATTTATGAATCCAAATCAATTTCAATAACCAAGTTTCATTCAATGGGTTTCGATTGCTACTCTAAGCCAATAAGTGATTATATTTGCAGTATAAACATTATGCATAAGTTACTTTCAAACTTTAGAACGAGAGTACTTGTAAATTCGAAAACGTGCTTGTAAGTAATTAGACGTTAAAGAGATTCAAATTTGTTACAAATAGTATTGAAATTTGAGTAGGATGCTGATTGCATCATTAAACATTATACATTAACTTTAATCTCTCGGATTCACGAGAACGTATTATTCATAAAAGGTTCGAATGAGCTTACGCTTCCGAAAAGATTTATCAAACAAAAACAGTTCGATTTTATTTCGTCTGTGTTAGAGTTTACTCGAAATTATTGTTTTTATTTGTTCTGTAAAGTATTCATGAAACATTCTAAATCATGCAATTAAATTCGATAGTATATTTATAATGTACTTTATCCCATCCATAATTATGAATTACTCGTATAAATGTTCATTCGATAATATTTTCCAATGAAGATCGAGAATATAACGAGTGTGACGAGCGAAATGTCAGGCGTAGCGATGTGTCCGTATTCACCCCACGCCAACGTCACTGCACTTTTGGCTAGAGGTCCATCCGGCGGACTCTTCGCTGGCGCGCCAACTGATTTTTCTGGTTCCGATCCTGCGATCTATAGGACTCTCGCATCACCAAATCTCAGGACTCATCAGTACGATTCCAGGTAACAGAATTGGTGTTCTATTGCAATTTGAATGGAATTTACGTACTTACCTACACCTAGAAAGTTTCAAAAATGAAAAATTTAATCACTCGTACCTTTTTATTAAATGAAAAGATTAAACATTTTTTATGTGCTGTTTTGATTGTTTTGCTTTTAAAATGCATTCCTTAAAAAGCACACTATCATACACTACCATACGTATTTCATAATTCTTTTATTAATAAAAAAGAAATTATATGCAGATCATAAAAGTTGCCTCTTTTTGAATCCCTTAATGTTTCTCATTTAAGCCTTAACAATCATACCGTTCATTGAAATTTGATTTCTTTCAGATGGCTGAACGATCCACAATTCGTTGGTAGCTTTGAGACCGAAGATCACGTGTACTTTCTGTTTCGTGAGACCGCAGTGGAGTATATCAATTGTGGGAAGGTAAAATCGATTTATTCACATTCCTTGTTATGTTTTTCCTTTTTCTCATTTCTTACGTACATTGTCGACTACATCGTTGCGTGCCATTGCGTACAATTCTGAACAGCATGTCTAAGGAGGATTTAACGAAGCGTTTCACATTTTTCCTTGTAGAAAATATATTCGAGGATAGCTCGGGTCTGCAAGAACGATCGAGGCGGACAGATCATGATGAAGGATGTCTGGATGACTTTCAGCAAAGCTCGCTTGAATTGTTCCCTTCCGGGCGAGTTCCCTTTCTATTACGATGAGATCCAGGGTGCTGTCTATCATCCCGAAGAAAGGATAGTCTACGCGACTTTCACGACTCCGATGTACGTTAAAAATCTGGATAATAATATTTCTTTTAAGTAAAAAGTAAAGAGGAAAGAGGAACGAAAGAAAACAAAAAATCTTATTAATGAAACGTTATTTTATGTCTGTTCATAAGTTGGGTACGAGGATGAATATGAGGGTAATATTACATAACAAAGTGTCGTATCATTCGCGCGAAGCTAATTTTTTGATAAATGAACGAGTAGAGAGATCGAGCGAGCGTGCGAGAGAGAGAGAACGCTTTTGAATCTTCTTTTTGCTATAGTAAATCGTCGTTTTTACAGTAACGGCATAGCTGGCTCGGCGATCTGTGCTTTCAATATGTCCAGTATCGTAGCAAGCTTCAATGGCCCTTTCAAGCATCAAGAGAACTTGGGGGCCGCATGGGAAAGGCGACCTGTTCCTCATCACAACAGGGAACATTGTGCATCACCATCAAACACGGCACCTCATTTGATAATCGATAATCAAAGGTACCAATTGATGGACGATGCTGTCCAGAGCTCAACGTTGACGCCATTGCATACCGTAACGTTGGAGAGATTCACACAGATCGCTGTAGATCTTACGCCAACTAAATTGCATCGTGGCGTAACCGTATTATATGTCGCAACGACCGAGAGATTGATAAAGAAAATATCTGTACTTCCGAGGACTCAGGAAACTTGCGTAGTCGAGATATGGGGTCCACTTCCATCGATTCCAACCACATTGCAGTTCTTAAAGGACACACAAAGTTTATACGTTGGCATGGAAATTGGTCTATTGAGGTAAAAACAAAAAATTTGATGCGAAAGGCACGTTTAATTACGGGAAACGTTGTTGATATCTTGACACATTGATTCTTATTATTATTTTTTTTTTTTTTTTTTTTTTTTTTTTTTTGTTCGAATTCAGATGTGATTTTTATTTATTAGAATACCAGCAGTTCAATGTCATCGTCATCGCAATCGTCAGGCATGCCTCAACGCACAAGAACCATATTGCGGTTGGAACGAACACTTGATGAAGTGCGCCCAAGCACCTAAGCAAAATCATCTTGCCACTCACTGGCATCAGGAGGTTACGAAATGTCCGGTACTCACTGATCCAGTCGATGGCGGATGGAGTGCCTGGAGTGCCTGGTCGGCCTGTCAACATGGCACTGGAGAACAGTCGTCTCATGGTCATTCTCATATGCACTCCTACTTAGATCACGAAGAGGTATATGGTGTCCTATCACGCGAGGGAATTGCGTTAGATACCTGAGACGACAACTTACGTTCTAATTCATTTATACAGATCACCGATACTTGTCAATGTCAGACCAGAGAGTGCAACAATCCACCTCCACAGCATGGTGGTACAGGTTGTGTTGGAGCACGCGTCAGAGTGACCAACTGTACGGTTCACGGCGGTTGGACAACCTGGTCAGCTTGGTCAGCCTGTTCTCAAACTTGCGGCTTTGCTATGAAAACACGTAGACGTAGTTGCACGAATCCCTCTCCAGCTTTCGGTGGTCGAGTCTGCGTAGGACACGATCACGATGACATTGTGTGTATCGATCTACCACCTTGTCCGACACCGGCAAAAGTTACTCCACCGCCTCAGAATGGACAGTGGTCTCCTTGGGGTGCATGGAACGCCTGTTCTCGACCGTGCAACGGAGGTAAGACGTTTTATTTCATTAATGAGATAACTTAGTTAACAAAACCATATGATTATCAGACGCAATCTATTATTAAAAGTATCACTAACTCGCTCTCTCTCTCTCTCTCTCTCTCTCTCTCTTTCTTTCTATCACTTCCGTTTCATAGGCATTCGAATTAGAAGAAGAACCTGTGACAATCCTTCGCCTAGGAAAGGTGGTGCCGAGTGCATCGGATGTGATTTTCAGGTGAAATATATTAACGTACCGTCAACTTTAATAGAATTGATGGGTGGATGGATGGATGGATGGACGGATGGAATGCAGATAATAACGTTGATCCGTACGTAGGTCGAGGAATGCAACACTCAGCAATGCGGAGAGACTAGAAGATATTCAGGATGGACACCTTGGTTAGCCGTGAACGCATCGATACAAAATGGAAGCGTGGGTTATACTGAAAAGCGTTTCAGATTTAGCTGCCGTGCACAAACGGACGATCCCTCGAGCGTGAGAGTCCAATTCGCGAAAGAAGAGGAACGTTATTGTAGAGACGATGGTTCTTGTTTGCGAACGAACATCAACGGATACGGAGAGAGCGTGGTCGAAAGCGGTTGGAGCGAGTGGTCAACTTGGTATCCTTGCGATCGACCTTGTGGAGGAGGCTCACAACGTAGAGTAAATATCGAAGCTTCGTTATTATTATATCAATAAGATCCTTTTCTTTTTTTTTCTTCGTTACAATAGTTCTCATAATTTTTTCGATAACACGCTTGATAAAATATAATTAATTTTTGAAATTTTTTGAATGAACTCAGAGAAGACAGTGCGAGTCACCGCCCTGCGAGGGAATATCCGTACAAACGAGAATATGTAACATTCATCCATGTAGAACAACAGCCACTTTTGGAAGTGGCGTAGTGGAAGGACAATGGTCCTGTTGGACTGATTGGTCCGAATGTTCAGCCTCTTGCGGTGTTGGTGTTCGTACGAGGACAAGGGAATGCATCGGGCCAGAAAGTTGTGACGGGCCTAGACTCGTAAGAGAAACCTGCGAAATGCCTAGTTGCGAGTCCTTACTTGGCTGGGACACATGGTCCCGTTGGACCCCATGCGACAACGATCGTCAACAACATAGAAAACGTCAATGCCTTCAACATGGTAATGGAATGTGTCAAGGACTCAATCGGGAAACTCGAGATTGTCTTACGGATTGCACGGACAACGGTAAGCGATCAAATCCTTCAATGAAATCATATCATTTTCTCGAATGATATTAATTGAAATGGCATTACGAAATATTACTCCAATGAGCACGACGATATTTTTCTTTGATAATTTCTAGATGTAAATGCTTTGCCATCCAGCGTAGAAAATGCCAGCGTCTCGGTAGGAGCTGTCGTAGGTAGTTGCATCGTTGGATTTTTCATCGGGTTAGCTCTAACGGCGGTTCTCTGCTTCTATTATTTGAAACGAAGAAAGCCTCGTGTACCAGGAAGTCCTCATTACATCAGTAAGCAAAATCCTTACGTCACAGTGCCATTAAAGGAGGTATGAAATATGCGATAAAACGATATTAGTCCTTTTATATCCTTCATTCGAATGATCTTTTTACGATAAGTGACATTATTATTATCGACAGGTAAATGCCAAGAGACAGCCTAGTTTTTCCGGTAGTACGAACGGAAACGGTACGCTTCGTGGAAAGAGTAATCCGAACGTGAACGGCCTTGGAAGTCCAAAATTATATCCGAAGAGCTTGGAGTACGAGTCTGCGACATTGAAACGCAATAGTCATGGTCAGCAACATATTCGTGCTGATCTCGATCAGGACAAGTACTATTGAACAAACGATCGACCGTATTAACGTCGTTTTGATAGTATTATACTTCGTTTGACATTAACGAATAATGATCATCGAGGAACGTTGATAAGAAAAAGAAATAATGATTTCTTCTCTTAATACATTCGCTTCGTCTCCAAAAAAAAAAAAAAAAAAAAGAAGAAAAGAATAACATAACTTCGCTAGGTACAATTTTCTTCCTTTTTTGGATTCAAGTTCAGGATATTGTTCATGTGTTATAAAGCAAACAAATTCGTAAATTGTTTCGCGTTATTTAAATCCTGAACAATCGGGCGAATGTGTTAATCGTCAGGTCACTGTGAAAGGGACCAAAACAAAAAAAGAAACACGCAAACAACAACAAAAAATATATCGGGTATATTATCGTTTTATACAAGAACGCAAAAGCAATACGTTAAGTGCACTTTTTGCAGAGTATCTACTTAATTAAACTAATTACTTATAATAAGATCGATAACGCGTCGGATTTGCGTTTGGTAAGAAAAAAAGAAGAAGAAAAAAAATTAACGACGAGTTTAATCTCGTGCACTTTTTTATCACGAGAACGAATGAATAAACCCCGAGAAGCCTAATCTTATGGATTATCATGTAAACGCCTTAGACGGTTGAACATTCGATTGATATATATATATATATATATATATAGCGTGTAATATGGGACAACTATTTTTTACGAGAGAATATTTACATATAGTTTATTTTTTATTTTTTCTTGTAAATACGTGAAAGAAAAAACCGTGTGCGTGTGCGTGTACGTCTGTGATACGAATGTGCGCGTGTTATAAAGCGAATGGAATAGAATGTGTCTTTGATATGATAAAATATGCATTTGGAATCTATATTTGTACAAAGAAGTTTCGGGCGTTTTATACACCAATCGAGGCTGAGGTTTCGTCAAACGTAAGGGATGTACATACATACGATAGATTAATGAATATTTTCTTCTTTCTTTTTTTGTTATTTTTTTTTATTTCTTCATGATAGAAAGAAGAAAGAGGATTTTTTGATACCGAATAACGTAGTGCCATGAGTTTGTACATATAGGACGCGTTTTAAAAAATATTACTTTTATATATATATATATATATATAAATATACAAACACATATATTTACACGTAACTTTACGTTGGCTTTCGCCTGAGTTACGTTTTGCTATTGGCTCATATTGAGTCGTAAATGCGAGTTTTGAATTACATTTAAGGGAACAATCGCGAAAAAAAAGAAAGAAAAACGATATGCCTTATTGCCTGTCGTGATTGATCATTTTAAGCGAGAAAAATGTCGAATTAGAATGTTATAACGATTGCATTTTGTAATAGTTGCATATTATTTAACAACTTCTTTTTAAAAAATGATTAAAACTTGACTACGAGTAATTAAGAAGAGAGAAAGAGAGAGACAGATAGAAGATATACTTTCGTTACGATTAGACTGTTAGAAAGATCTCGGCGGTCTTTACTTTTTACATCGATATTCTTCTAAGCTCTTTTTACGACCTTTAATGCAGATAAAATATTAACAAATATTTGTACTCCCCGCCAATTCCTTTCCCCGCGATATCTCCCAACCCCCGCCGCCAAAACACTGGCCAAACGTTTACATTTAATAAAGACAATATTTCCCTTAGTCGTTGCTACGAATCTAATTCTTTTTATTATTCTTATTTGTACCTACTGATCGAATGATTCTTCAGAATTCTTTGGGAAACGAAATGATCATGAAATCATCGTTCGTTATTATTAACATAATGTATTTATTATTCTTCGTAGGACGACAAAATGATAGGAAGGAAAATATGATAAGTGATATAAGAAGGATGGGGAAAAAGAAAATAAGAAAAAAAAAGAAAAACAAAGTGAAATAATTGTAAAAAGAATTAGCAAGTGAAAGAAAAAGATGGACGGAGGAATAAGACGTGGAGAAATCCTGTGTGTGTTCTTTTTTGTCCTTTTTTTTCTTTTTTCTTACAAATTCGCTCCATACTTCTCGATTAGATCGATGACATAATCCATGGAAGCATGCGTAGGTGGTGGTTGACAAGTGACGACCATACGAAAGAAATTTCCTAGATTTTTAGAGGCCAGGGGCATGTAACTGATCATAAGGGTGCCATCGAGTATCATTCGTTCTTTAATCAATGTCGTAACTTTGTACAACTTTTGCCACCAATCATCGGTCTCCTCTTGGCCGCGCATACTAGGTGGTACGTACCTGAAATATTAGATAAATATATACATATGTATATGTATATGTACATATGTAGAACATTGACAAAATCAAAAATTGAAACATTGAGATATTTTTTCTATTTCTTTTTTGCCAGAAAAAAAATCAATAATACACATCATATTTTTTTTTATTCCTTTTGCAGATGTCTTCTCTGTATGTATGTATGCATGTACGTACAATAGTACATGATGAAGATATATGACGAGACGAATATTAAACCTAAGTAGCATGACCTCCTTATCTATCGCTCGCTCTCATATGTAGATTATCTCAGCTGTGATATTGGTATCTTGATTCACGTCATTAATATTATCCGCTCTAAAATATACTTAAGATTAAAGTTGACTTGCTTCGAGGGGGGTCATATATATAATTTTTTGTAAGTAAATTCACGTAAACGTCACGTGAGGATCATTTTTCTTATTTTTGTTTTATGAAATCAGATGCGTTTTTTAATGCGTCAGTCGACTCATTCTTTATAATATTAATCTATCTACACATGTCAAATTATTATTAATGTTTCATTAAGATTTAATATTTTAATTTAAATAATACTAAGTCCAGCGACTAATCAACTAAAAGACAAAGTTGACCTTTTCATGATCTTTATACAAAAATATATCGTTAAATATTTTTCGATCAAGATATCAATATCACGTCTAAAGGCCTAGTATATGTATGTATTTGGAATGAAATTTGTTTATTTGTAAATCTCAAATAATTACCAAAAGCAGATGTTACAGCATTCGTAAGTCGGCAAAACGAGCCTATAACCATCCAACAACTTTATTCTATCCAAAAAATATTCAGCCTCGGACATTGCGATGTCGACCGATTTTCTCAAACCGCTGGTACCTCGTGCCTTCCACATAAGCCAAAATTTCATGGCGTCTACCTGAAATTAATCATCGAATGATTAGTTTATCAAGGTGATGTATCGATCTTTCAACAGACCTTTCTACCACATTGAACGCTCTTGTCGCCTGTGTCCCAGGATACGTCGTAAAATTTGTCCTGTTGAAAGAGATACTTAGCACCAGCGCAATTGGTCTTGTGCAACGCTTCCTTACCCTTCGCCAAAAATATAGAACACTGAAGGGGTGCACCGAGCATTTTGTGCGGATTCCAAGCTACCGAATGGGATCTGAAATAAATAGAAGGGTCGATCATGAGACAAGATCATCAGATTAACTCTTAACGATTTATATTATACATGCATATACATACGTTCTCGGTGTTGAAAAATTGACTAATGACAATTGATAGTATTAAATGACAATTTGCTGTTTTTCTTTTATTTTTTTTTTTTTTCAGACAAGAAAAAAATTAGTTTAAAAAGAAAACTAATGATTTTACGTTATTACTTGATGTTTTACTTATATGGAAAAAAAAAAAAACATTTGGTTAGACGTATGTTTTGTAATTCACGAAAATGCAACCACGTGTCAATCTCTAAACGAAAGCGAGCGGTAAAAAAACAGAAAAAATGTCAAAATACGTGAACCCATCGGTGCCGAGAACGTAACGCGAGTAAATTTAACTTACGTTTGTTAAATAAATTAAATCTAATAAATCAATATATATATATATATATATATATATATATATATATATATATATTTAGCAAATTAGTATTAATAAATTAAGCAAAATAAATGAAATTCAATTACGAACAATTCAATTCCACGCAAACGTTCACGGTACTTTTTGGAAAGCAATAAAGTTCCACCTAGGCATGCCTGTAAAATGATTTCGTCGATGAGTTTATGACGAGCAATGGATTATATTAGAAAGATTCATTTCCTCGTACAAGTACTAACGTCAACGTGCATCCAAAGGGACTCTTCCTCGCAGATCCTTGCTATTTCTGGCAATGGATCGAAAGCACCCAGAACCGTGGTTCCGCACGTTGCATTAACAAAAAATGGTAATTCCCCATTGGCCCTGGCCTCGTTTATCGCTCTCTTCAAATCGTCCGGTAACATTTTTCCTAACTGATCGGACTTGATCTAGATCGAATAAGAAGAAGAAGAAGAAGAAGAAGAAGAAGAAGAAGAGAAAGACGGACGTAGGATAGAGTTTGTTCTTTTTCAATGAATTAAATCTTATGAAAGAATATGAAGAAACCTTGTAAACGTGCTCGGTCCCAATACCCAACCAATGAACAGCTTTTAATATAGAATAATGACCTTCTTCGCTGGAAAAGCATGCCAAAGGTGGAAAACCACTGCATCCCATTCTCTTGATTTCAGGTAATATCTTATACCTGGCCATTACCATTGCGTATATGTTGGATAAGCTACCACCTGGACATAAAATACCATTGGCCTCTGGTATCGATGGATATCCAACGAGCTTTAAGGATTCCTCTAACACTTCATGTTCCATCAACGTAAATACCGGGGCTACTTCGAACGTATATCTAACAATTCGAAATGAGATTAGACGTGTTAAAATTGAACTATTATGTTTCAACGGAGTACTTACTGGCCCGTATTAAAAATCTCGGTGAGCCAAGAACCGACCATTCCATATTCGTCTACACCCGCGAAAAGTTGATTGTGAAAGTTCGGACTAAATGTTTTCACCGAATATTTGATTATTTGTCGTACGATAATATCGATTTCCTCGGAACTAGCACCGTCCTCCTTTAACGTTAACGATATTATATTCTGCAAATGTAAATATAAATTTTAAATGAAATAACGATATCTCGGAAATAAGAATGGAAAATACGTAAGGAGCAAAGTTATTCAAATATGATAGTACTCTGTGTATCAAAGATCATCGGTAAAACGAGATAGGAAAGAGGAATAAAGAGTATGTATTACGAGCGAGTTCATTGAACGAACACGGACAATAATATTATACCAATTTGAAATTGGAATATTTAACAATTAATTTTCAATCGATAAACGACGTTCATTGATCTATAAATATCTCGAAAAACATATTGCCGGTCGAAAATGAAAACTGATCGAACGTTCGAACGATCGAGAGGATACATTTTTCTTTTTTTTCATTCTTTCACTAACTAATGACACTGAAGAGACAAAAAAAATGTAACGAATTTTTACAACTGACGAATAACTTTTTAATCGTTAACCAAAATCTCGTCATCGTAGACAATCGGTATCGGAGACCCATTTCTTCTTACGTTCGTTCGTTCGTTCGTTCGTTCGATTTTTTACCTCTTCGAAAAGATAATTCTTGATAAAGATTTGATAGATATCGATCCATACGCCTTGCTTACCTTGAGATCCTTCGGATGACGAAAATTAATCACCGATTGATCGCATCTCGCATCGAAGAGCTTTTCCTCTTTGAGAATCCTTAAGAGATCCTCGAGCAATTTGATGGTACCGTTAGAACTACCAGTCTCTGCCATCGTGAAAGTCGTACTGAGTACTGTCGAGTATCTCGAAGCGAGAGAGCCCCATTATTCTTACTAAACATATTTATCGTAGTGTGTGTGTGTGTGTAAGAATTACATTTGTAACGCGCGAAACAGCTGCTGAAAGAGAGAAAAAGCACGAGATAATTAAATGTGCATAATCATTGAAACGCCTCATTACTCGATATCATCCTTCCATTCTTTTTCTTCTTTCTCTCTATCTTCTTTTTCTTCTTCTTTTTACGATTTTATATCTAAATTCGACTTTTTTCTTTATAATTGCCACAGAGATAAATGACGCATATCGTCGGCTTAAAACAAGTGAAAGGTATTTCCAATGATTTTACATCTCCGACTCGTCTAATTCTTCCAATTATTCTCGTTATTATCATACTTTAGAGTATAATTTAGAAAAGAAATAATTTCTATGTAACCTATGATACGAACCTTTTCGATAAATCTAGAAAATAATTGAACGTCTCGATTGCATCTGGGTTTGTTTGCAAATATTTACTGACGATTCATTTCAAATACCGATCTGAATAAATATCTCTAACGACTGAACGAAAAGAATTTCATTGACGAGCTTGAATTAAATAAAAAAAGATTATATTTAAGATCAAACACTTAGTAGTTGGATTTTTTTCATTTGTCTTGGTTTCTTAATCAAATTATTAATATGATATCGTAAATGAAACAAATTATCTGGCAAAAAAGTAAATGAGGCAGCAAAAAACTCTCCTTTTTTTCCCATCCCCCCCCCCCCCTTACAAAACCGGTTTATTACCTTCGAGGAACAAGCCTGTATAGGATTCTTCAGTTGAGATAACCCTTTTTATTCTGTATATAAAACGAGCCTTGAAAAATATTGGATGACTCTTTGTAAACGATAGCTTTACCATATATGTACCACAATACTATTGCACAATACTATATTGGCCAATAGGGAACGGGCATTGACAATATCATTCGTTCGTTATGCGCACGCGCGACAATTCTCTCAATAAAAGAGAGTGGGGATGCTAAATTTCATGCTGAAACTGGCTAAAACTCGCTAGTTGAAGGTTGAAGCAGTAAGAAATTTATCAATGTTATTTATTTCGTCAGTATTATTTTTATTAATTGGCGCAAAAAGTTTTTTTGTAAAATGAATGCACATTATACAGGGTGTTCGATATTACTAAACAACGTTCTTCTTGTAAGTGATAAGTGTTAGAAAAAAAAAAAAAAAATAACATACTCAGGGAAATGTTCTTCTGCTTTTTTCTTCTTTTTACGTAATTACGTAATAAGGCATATCATATTTTCTGTATCTTTAATATTAGTTGAGAAATCATCTTGATATGTGATCTTTTTAATAGAATACTGCATACGTTCTTATATCGTACGAAATCGTATGTCAAAGTTCATTTGCACGACGATGATCTTCAGGGTCAAAAATTTCACCTTTGGTAAAGCTATCCGATTTTTTATTCGAAACAGAAACAAACACATAAAAGACTGACAGTAATTTTTACAGTTTCTTTTATATTCTGACGAGAGCAAACTAATGTTCTTGACATTTAAATTTATTGGCACCACTGTCAGTCCAATAAGAATCAATTACAAGGATTGACCAATTAGCGTATTAGGAGCAATTTTCAAATATGATCATATTATATACAGCAGAATAGTTTATTTATGCTTTTTGTTTTGTGTATTTCTTTTCAATCAGGCTATTTACAGCATAAATACGTATATATATATATATATATATATATCTTGTATTTGCATTAAGTTAAAAGATTTTATATTTTTTGAACGTTTTATTATTTATCCGCCAGATGGCGCCCGCAACGATTTATATTATTTTGTAATGAACTCGTACATCTCATGAAGATTCTAGGTATATGCTTTATAAGTAGCGGGAGAACGGTTTGCAAAAGTTTAAGAATGAAGTTTTATGAATTTTATGTAGTGTATTTTATATATGAATTTATTACTGTATTAATTATCGAATAATGGAAAGTTCAAGTACTTTACCCGGTGCCAGTCGAGTAACATTGCAGACACCGTATAGGACACCTAGGTTAAAATTTAGTTTGGAACAACAGTTGCTAACCTCAAATGAAGAAAGTGACACGAAAACATTAAAAGGTACAGTACTAGAAAAATGTATTTTCATTTATTTATTTATTTATTTGTTCTTTTCTTCTATAATCATATATTTATGATAAATTTAACATTTTCACGCTAGTTTCAAATTTTAGAAATAATATCTTTAACTTGGAATATTTATGGAGTGTCAGCATTATTTGGATTTCAATATAATGATAAAACTATTCTTAAGTTATATGGAAAACGATTGAGGGAAGAAATAGCAACTAATTTGTCACAAGAGAATGTTGCATATGATGCACATTTGTCTATTATAGAAAATACAATATCAGATACTATACGTCTACCTCTGCTGAAGGTTTAAATTTTATTCATTATGTCTTTATGTTCATTTACCTCTTATCCTTATCTTAATATTATAAGGAAACCAGATAGTTAGGCGTAATGATGCTAAAATCAAACGAAAAAAAATTTATAAATTAATTTCAGGTTGAAGTTTATGCAAAAAAACTTGATCAAGAGAATAATGTAGAAAAGTGTATTTATATAGGATTTTTTCTATCATTGAAAACAGATAATGATTTAAAAGCAGGCAATTCTGTCAAATTGCCTTTGTTATTGTGCCGTGGTACTCGTACCTGTATGAATGTTGTACATTCCACATTTAATCGTATGTTTGACTGCCTTATTATTGCATTACCTATCGAACAAGACGATTTGATGTGGCTACTTCCAATTATAATTTTACCTACTAGCGAAGAAAAATATCCAAACGATACTGAGGAAGTTCGATTGGAATATCTAGTCCCTGGGTTATCTACTACAAACACAATTACTGCTAAATTTAGTACCTTAGATCTAATCAAAATTTTAAATGCGTAAGTTTCAGTATTAAAAGACCTGTAATTATTATAATTATATGTATATATATATATATATATATATATATATATATATATATATATGTATAACTATACATCATCAATTAATTCGCAGAATAATGGAAAGTCAAAATAATGAAACGCAGATAGTAATGAACCTGACTATTGAACACATACAAAGGTTTCGCGAGTGTCTACAGGTTCAAATGAAAAAAATTGCTGGATTAGAATTAGGACTATGCACTTTACACAGAATCAGTTTACCTAGAGGAACTTTAATGGACAACAAGGTTTGTTGTTAATTATAAGTAAATTTTTAAATGTACTAGTATCTTAAGTAATAGAATTAAAGTTAAAATTATTATTTATTCATTTATTATTATTATTATTGTTGTTGTTGGTGTTGTTGTTGGTGTTGTTTAGATGAAGATAATGGATCCAGAAATTATGAAGCGTGTTTTATTATACATGACAGAAAAATCTTTAGACATGTTACATGCATTATTTTTATAATTAGTCATAATATATTTAAAATATTTTTATTTCTTTTTATTAGATTAATTATATATTTATTACATAGATAATAAATTTGTTATGGATGAAATATAATTTAGTTATATTAAATTGAAACAGTAATTACTTATATTCATATTGTACATCTCTTCAGTCAGAAGATCGTCTACTGTACTTAAGGCCAAATTTATGTTACTTCAACATCCTCGTCCACAATTTCCATCTATTATATAAAAGAAATGCACGTATCATTGGATAAAATATATATATATATATATATATATAAATAATTATAACGAATTTTTTAATACCCTTAGTAATGATTCAATTTCATTATCGATATTTAGCAATTTAATGTTTTTCAAACTTACATTATTTGTCAAAGCAGCCCCTTCCTCCTTATGCTTCCTTGCTTTGAAATTTAACAAATAATGCCTAATGTCTATGTAATCATCAGGTTTTTCATCAAATGGAGGTGGTAAAGATATTCCAAGTATTTCAGGTAACATAAAAGTCTTCAACCATGTCACAAGAGGTGTGTGACCGCGAGTGTATAATCCATCACGATGATAAAATAATAATCCGTCCAAAGGTGCTAACGCAGATAAATTTGCTAAACCTGATTCTAGATTGGAATCAAAATATATACGCGGTAAAAGTAAAATAGGATAAGTATTGTTAAAGATGCCACCTTCTTGTAGTTCTTTTTTTTCTTGAAATTTAGATTTCAACCAAAAGAATCGAAATTCTGTCTGAAATGTAAAGTATCGTTAAATAGAAGTGTTCAACAACTTATATCGATGATATGAATTATATATATATATATGGATATATATATTACATCACAATTTAAAAGGGATTGATTAGACCATGCCAACACGTCCAAGACAAAATAAGTTTTTTCTTTTTCCATCCATATACAATCCAGAATAGTACAACGACTGTGATGTTCATTGGAATTTCCTCCAGGCAGCACAGATTGAAATTTTCCTAACCTGTTGCCACGTCTGTTAAAAACCTTTGTTGTATTCTATCAAAATAATTGTAATATTTTTATTTTCAATAATACCATTATTTAGCTATATATGATATATTATATACTTTGCGTGCAACTATTAAAGTCCTTTTGCCTTGAGGACAAGGCACTATAATCCATTTTTCTAAAATATCCTGAGGCGCTTCAAACATCCATTCTGACAGCATAAATTGATTGGCATAATGTTTGCATCGTTCATACTTTTTCCAAGGCTTGTTATTATATTCAATTTCCATTTCTTCTTCATTTTCATTGTCAGAGTTAAAGATTTCCAATATTTCTCGTCCGGCATTAAATGTGACATCTCTATTTCTATATAAATGTAATTCCTTTGATTATCGAGAATGATATATATTTAAATAATATTTTCCATTGTCAATGATTTCTTTCAATTACTTCTATCTGTAATATGTCTTCTAACTTATGGTACTCACCTTTTTTGAATTTCTAAAAGTCTTTGCCGTCTTAATTCCTGAGGACTGTCAATATAATCAACATCTAGTTTATAATTATCTTTTTTAATAGGTTTCTTGTAAAATACTGATCGAGCATTTTTACACTGTTTCTCCTCAATATTTCTAATGTTGTTATCTGTCATATCGTCACGTTTTAAAATTCTTACTTTATACCATTGAAAATATTTTTTATACAGTAAAATACTTTATAACCTATAACTACATCACATTGATGAAAAGTCGTTCGTTCTTCATATGTACAATTGTTATTCCTACTAAAGAAATATTTTTAATAAGTATTATCACTCTTTCCGTTTTTTCATTGAACAATTTAATTTATAAACATCTAAATAAATATATAACCACAATACCTTCTTACATTAGAAAATCATTGATTATATGGGAGGAAATTTTTTTTGACTGAAACGCCCTCTTATGGATCAATGATTTTTTCTTTTTGTTTTCCTTTGTTTTTATTATTATTATTATTATGAAACAATTTCTGATTTGTTCCTTATTTTCTCTTGAAAAACAAAAACGAAAGAGGAAAATATATATATATATATATATATATATATATATATATATATATATATAATCACCATAATTATAAATTTTGTTTAACCAAAAAAAACATTGAATTATCAAAAAAATTTGTATCGCTAAGGGTAAGTGTAATTACAGATAAATAAAAAATTGATGTATTTAAAGCAGTTAACAGAAATACCGACGTACAACAAGACAGTATATAACTTCTAAAACGTGCTTATCAACATTGCACATTTAGTATCAACGACGAAAAAAAAAATATATATATATAGATAGATATTTGTTGACATTGAAAGGATGGCAAATTAATGTTGAACAATCAATCCGATCAATGTGCATTCGTTGATGATAACACATAAAAAGATCATTTTAATTAATTTGCTCGAGACGATGTAATATATTTTTATTTCCCACCGACTATTGTAAATATCATTTTAATGTTCAACTTCTACAAAGAAATTTAAAATTGCATTCCGATCTTAATTTAAAGATCGTAGTTTAAATAACATCGATTATTTTCGTTGGAAAAAAAAGAAAAAACGCGTTTTCACGTTTCAAACACTTTTGTCGGACATATTACTTCTGATGCTTCTGTTACTGTCCCTCCTCTGTGCCCCACGAGCTTGTCTCGTGGTACGAACGGTCGTAGGTAATTCTCTGTCGCTACCTACTCTTCTCAAACTCGTGTCTCTGTCGATCCGAGATTTGCTATTTTTTTGTACTGGACCACGTATATTCGTGTATACGACATAAACCGCTAGAATACCAAGGAAGAACATGGCAACGCCCACGCCGCTGACCGTACCGACCTATTTATTAAAAGAAGAAAAATGAAAAATCAATTTTTACGAGGGAGCTAAAGAAAATGACAAATTTTCTTTTCTCTCTTTTTTCTTTTGTTCAAATTTTCAATCACTTACCATGGTCCACCATTCGCTATCGTCCATTTCAGATACAAGAATGTGAGTCGTGTCGTGTTCACTCTCGTGTAACATTTTCATTTCCTTTGTCGCACATCCAGAACGAGTACCTTTTTCCTCCGATACGATTTTCTCAAATGCATCGGGTATATCGTCATTCTTTCCATCGTCGTTGTTGTCGTCATCATCATCATCATCATCTTCCTCTTCCCATTGAATTTTCACCGAATTCTTTTTCACGATCACGTTGCCAAGATTTTCTAATTTGGAACCTTTCTTTTTTATCAAGAGATCAAGAGACTGCGGAGCATTCTGCGATTCAATATTATAAGATATCAATACGTTCGACAGAATGTTGTTCCAATCTACGGAGTTCATTGGGTTCTTGCATTTTTTCTTTTTGCTAAAAATAACAACGTTATTACCGGTAAAAAAAAAAAGAGAATAAAGAATTGTAATGACATATCGTCATTCGATGCAATAAAAATGAATTGGATCTATGTATTTACCAAACCAAATCGATTGACTTAATATAAATTTCAATCGCATTTTCGAGCCATCTTACTTCTCTTAACGCTTCGGCGTCATATTTATCGATACCATCTCCTCCAGGCCACCACTTTGATTTATCGACTCTTCCTTCGAGTCCAGGTAATACTTCTCTTTATGTAACGAACCGTAACGTTTATTACAATGTTTCAATATGCATGCATGCCTTGATTATAAATTAAGGATCAAGTTGAATATCTCGTTTGTTAGGGACAACAATAATTTTGTGATCATGGAAAAATAAAATCTCACGATAAGTTTAATCACCACCTTATTAAGATTATTAATTGAAAACAAAAGACTTTAAAGTCAATTTATAATAATAATAATAATAATAATAATAATAAAAGAAAATAGCTTAATTAATTCAATAAATTGTTTCAAGTATTCAGGACTATCTTGTTATGCACGATCGACTTGTAATCGTATTTCTTTGACACATTTTCTTAAGATTTATTACCTCGAATCTTCCAAAAGCAATATGGTGTTAGACGTATCAATGGCATTCAAATGTTCATCGAGATTTCCTTCGCTAACAACAAGAACAGTTGCATTTACGAGTTTATTAAAAAATCGTTTGTCGGGTTGTCCAATATGTACAACGTGGGACGTGTAGCCTGAAGGAATGATATTTAATAACATTTATAAATAAAGGAATATAAAATAATGTGTAAATAAAAATCTCTCGGAAATAATCAATTACTTTTTTCAAGAACGAAATTTACTTTACCTTCATTTTTGTCGTCGTCGTCGTCGTCGTCGTCGTCGTCGTCGTCATCGTGAACAAGAACGCACAAGTTCTTCTCAATCGCCGCCATAGTTAATTTCTTAGCGATATTTTGAACATCGTCGTCTAATTCTTCTTCAACGTTAGCAACCAATGTGAACGATTTCCATTTCAACAATTGAACGACTTTCAAAACTCCCTATAAATAATAATATTATATTTCTTTTATATTTCTATTAGATTCGCAAGATCATTATCGAAATTTTTGACTCATTACCTGAACCAAATAGGAATCAGATTCGTAAACGAGTTGATGAAGATATGGAGCGTTAGATGCTTTTCTAACAATGTGTGGTATCTTTAATATAGATGTTACTTTGTGAACAGCTTCGGCATTGATTGTAGTATCAGGACCAATTATACCTGTAAGTTAAATAAGACGGGAGAGAGGAGAACGAAACAAAAAATAAAACGAATGATCGGATATGCAATGTGTCATCAAAATTATCGAAAAATATTCCATCATTTCGATCAGGTAAGAAATATTTACCCAAATAATGAGGCGCTTGCAAACAATTAACATCCGCTGAAACTAAAGCTTTCATAGCTGCTTTCAATGCACCAGTGATGCTATCGCACGTATCGAAAACATCTATTTCTGTAATCGCAAAATCGTATCGCATCATTTCATATCTTTAACAAGTTATAGCAATTCTAAAATTACCTATGTCCATGGTATTGGATTTATTGTTATGAATTTCCGTCAATAATTTGGCTGCCTCGTAAAGCAAAACACCTTTCGTAGATATCTTTTTACAGGGTGCGTCATCGTGAATGCTCGTCAATAAGGAAATGTGCCCTCGAGATTCACATTCCGTACGCACTCCGCAAGTGCATGCTGCAATGATCGCGCAAATGAGACCCCATTGTCGAAATTTTTCCATTATCTTATTTCTTTCCTATTCCTTTTTTCCTCGATCGATTACTTTCTCTCGTTAAATAACGCGTAAAAAATATTCTTCTTTCGTTTCTTCCACTATTCCTTCTTTGCCCTTCTTCTCTTTTATTCGAACACTAAACTTTCACTTACACGCTTTATCATATTCTACTTCTTATTATTACTCGTACGATACGAGTTTATTGAAAATAATAAAGAATATTATTTACGTTCGATCGAATTTTACGCGTTTGATTAACGATATTTCAAAGTAGTTGATCGAAATCCGTTATATTCGAAGACTGGGGTCTCTCTTCCGAGTGCAGACCTTGGTATTGAAAAATGCTAGCTTTATAAGGAAGCCGTGACATGTATTATGCGAATTTCTAAGGTTTTATCTATGTATTTCGCAAACCAGGCGCTCTCAAAGCAAGCCTTTCTTTTCATCGAGATTGAATTTCATACTTCGATTATAGATATTCTACGACATTTTAGACGAATCTTGATTTTCGTGGAGGATTTTTATTACGAACGAATCAATTTCGTACGAACCACGGAAAACAAATTCTTCGAAATCTTTCGTATGTGGATGTCCTTCCAAAGAAAAAATCATACAGCCCGAATTAGACGAATTGGAGTATCAAACAAAATTTTAACAAAATAGTTTATCGCTATATTTTTGTATACTCGTAAAAACAACCACCGTGAGAACCACCTTTAATAATCTTTAAGCTTCTTATCGTGATATATCGATTGTCAGATGACATATATTTAATACTCATTGCACAACTAACCCTTGCATAACTATCGTATTATTTGTTAAATCTGGTTGATGTGTAAAATTCGTTAGTAACACTGCTTAATGATATTATTACAGGAAACTTTTATCATTAAATATTTTACAAATAATCGTAATTAATAATTGATAATCCTTTTATAGTTACTTATTGTTACGAATTATTTCGCGTATTTATGAAATTTATTTTAATTTAGTCTTACGTACACATATGAGAAGATAGATAGACAATTTAAAACTATCTATACAGGGCGTACATTCATAGATGTAAGATATGTTGCGACTGATTGAAATTATAAGATAATTCAATAAGAGTAATTTGCACGTGTCCGAGTCGCAGGTGTAAAGAGCACGTAAACTTTTTTTTTTTACTCGTGACCTCCTCGTGAGATGTAAAGATCAACGTGGTTTTGTTTTTAAACGGTTACCAATATTTATTTTTTTACATATTTATATAATTGTAAAAAATGGGTACTATGCATCGTTAGATAATCGGCATCAAATATTGTATAGGTATGACCAAGATTCTATAGCGTAATTGTATGGATGAAAGTATACCTGTAACATACTTTAAAGAGAAAGGACCATAACCATTTATGGTGCAGTAGTTCTACCACGCAAGGGTGACTTATATGTTAACAATGTTACGTCAATATTATACACATAGATCACTTTGATTTTAGGAATCGCTCGCATCGAGGAAAATTGTATTACATAATGATACATATCTTCAAACAATATTTTTAAAAAAATTACACATTTTACAATGATTTATCAGTATTTTGCTTTCTCTCTCTCTCTCTCTCTCTCTCTCTCTCTCTTTTATGGCACTCAATAACGTGTAAAAAATTACAGATTTTACACTGATTTATCAAAAGTCCTCTCTCTTTTAATCTTTCTCTCTTTCAGAAATGTGGCGCATAAAAAAAGAGGAAATGGATTAACTCCAACGAAAAGGCAAAAATCTATCATTATTCTGTCACCATGTAAATGCCGTTAATCTATTCTCCGTGGTTCAAAGAAAAAGAAATACTTGTACACACGTATGTCTGGCTATGGACCAACAATAACACAGAAGAACGACTTTTAACAGAAAGCTAGAACGCTTTTTTCGTTTCCGATTTTCTTTAGTACGAAAACAAGCTCGCCTTATACATATACACATATGTATATCCATTTGTCTGTCAAACTTTTCGATAAATCATCGATGAATGTACCTAAGTGTACTACATATATATATATTTGTGTGTATATATATCCAAACGTGGGAAGCTTGAAGAAAGTATTTTTAAAACTTCAATAATGCTAGAACCATGAATTTTGTTCGTTTGCCGAATAGTTTCGCATGATTCGCAAAAGATAAAGATTTCCTGGTAATATATAAACCTGTTTACGAAAGGATAGATAATATTTGACCAATCTTTATCATAATGTTCGATCTGCTATGCGGTATATAAAAATCATCGAAATAAGGAGGTTTATAGTCACGAATGACGTCAGCGGCTATCTTTCTAAAAAAGCGCAAATATTATTGAGAAAAAAGATTACAACAACGTTATATCATTTTACATTGAATTCGTTGTTTAATTGCGAATATTATGTAGATAATCGACAATGAAGATCTTTCCGCGTTGAAAATGGTCTATTTGTGTATCGAGAGAAAAAATGAAAATATAATTCATTGAAACGATATAGGGGTAATTTTATGACTACTTTGAGGTCTAATTTTGGCACAACTAGAGAGTAGGAGGAATACCGAGTCATCGTTGATCAATTTTTTGCTTATTATCTAGCTGTATAATCTGTTTAAAATAATCGTCACGTTCACTTAACGTTCCTTTTCATTATTCAGATTTTGCAACGTAAATTTGACTTTTTACTGATCAAATTGACCCTTTTGCGAATTAATGAAACGCAAAGAATGAAAACTTTGCGAGAATGAATCATCCGAAGGAGTAAATAAATGTTAAGATCACTATCACCTTACAATTAGTTTTCGTTGCGTAACATGATTATTTTCTTATGTATCTACAGTGATTTGAATAACAAATACTTTGGTACGTAGTGTAAATAAACAAGCTAATCGAAGGTAGAGTTCAGCTGTAACTCCTCCTCTTGTCTCTTCTTCCTATCGTTTAACAAGGATATACTCGAAAAAAAAACACTGGTATGAGAGAGTGGCTGGTAAGCACGCGTCGTATAAAAAGCGCATGCTCGAAAGAAAAGGAGAACGCCGTTTGAGAGTTTGTGGCGGGCCGAGTATTCCCATTCAGTTTATCGGTACAATTTGTAAGCCACACTTCGCGTTTCTGACATAACACCCTGTTTACGGTACGATTTCGTCACGAGTCATTGCATCGATATGACGATTGTCTCTTATTATCTTTGATAGTAAACTGAGAAATTTTCTAAGGAAGATACAAAAAATTAAAAAGAATGAACATTTAGTGAAAATAAATGCGACGGAAGGAAATGAATAAAGTCAAACGTAAACGTTTGATTTCGGGATTGTTGGAAGAAACCAATGGCATATAACCGAGAGAGAAAGATAAGTAAAGCTCTCTGGGCGTGAATGATATCGAGGTATCTAAAACTACAACCATCGATTCGTAAGGTGAAAAACGACGGGACGGGAGTGAACTTAATCGTCTGTGATGATCGACACGAAGAAGCTATCTCTCTCGCACCATGAACACCTTTTTCATTTTATAGTTACACTAGGGAGAACTCGATCTCCATCATAGATTACTCTTATCCATTATTATTTCGTCCTTTTCCGATTGAGATAAATTAATTATCTCGGTTGTTTTTCGTTCTTTTTTCTTTTTGCTCTTTATCATTTTATAATTATTCGATCAACTGGCAAATGTAAACGATTTCGATCGGCATCGAAATTCAAATCGATTCGTTATATATGGAAAGTTAATCGATGTTAATGAGACGTGCCAAGGTAACCGGGGGAGCTTCGAGAACTCGCAGAGAAGTGAAAAGAAAATCTGAGAAAAAGATTTCTGAAGAGATAATAATAATCGGCATTGGGCTTATCGATCTAACCCGAGAGGATATCGCGAGAGAGTCGACAGCTATTGAGTTACGGGAAGCAGTTTATAATGTCACTTAACACTCCTGTCTTGATGCAAGCGGTGGTTACTTCAAGATCGAGACGAGCTCTACCGTATGTCATCACGGTTCGCACCTTAACTTTATTTTCTCGTTGGGATTACATCGGCCTGCTCGTTAACCGTTCTAAATTTCTCGACACTTGTGTACCATCGTGTTTAGAAATAACACGAACTAAAAACATATCCATGAGCGTAATGAATTTCAATTGTTAATTATTAAGTAAATTAATAGCGTTACCAACGATATATGTCGAAGTGTATTGGAAGATGGAACGAAAAGAAAGAAAAAAACAAACTAAACATATAACGTCGTCCTTTTTCATTCGACTATCGTCGAATGAATTAAAGTGATTGATCGTTCGATCGTTCAATTGGATATTACAGTCGTATTTTGTATACGACTCGTTAATAACTTCGAATTTTCATTAACGCACGTACGAATAACAATAAGATAGGCGCAATGAAAATTTTTTAAACCGGGGGATAGGTGAATATGCAAGACGCGCCCGTATTGCATGGGGCATAAGAAATTCTTCGCCGAGGACGAAAAAAAGAAAGGAGAAAGAGAAAAGAAAAAAGGAGAGGAAGGAGAGAAGAAACGTGAAAAGAAGGGAAAGGTTTGAGAATTTTTCTCGCGAGAAGAGATGCTTTCTACGATGTCGAGCGTCGCACTTGAATTAAATTCGTCATTTTATACGACCGCCATTAGAAATGCCGCTTTGGATGGATTTTCAGGTAAATTTTTAAACAAAGCAAAAAGGAACAAAAAAAAAAAGAAATCCATCTCCGTATGTATGCTTTAATAGAAATCCCAGTTTCACCTTTAGTTTCAGTGATTGAACCTAAAAATGCAACTTCGACGCTTTACATGTTACCTATGTATATTAGGACAACGTCTATGGTGATTTGCATAATCGTCATGGCACTTGGTATAATAGGAAATCTCATGGTAATTATTTCGACATTAACGTTAACGTTAATTCGTAATTTATATATCTACAGGGCGAATGAAATACTCGATGAAGGAGTAATTGATTGTTAAAAATCATTTTAGACCCCTGTTAGGGACTTCTTGCCCATCCTTTACAATATCCATTACATTTTGTATGAAATTAATAGGTACCTTTGGTCGTTCTACGAGGCAAAGACATGAGAAACAGCACCAATATTTTTCTCGTAAATTTGAGTGTGGCCGATTTGTTCGTCCTTTTAATATGCACGCCGACCGTATTGGTGGAAGTCAATTCTGGTCCTCAGGTTTGGCCACTCGGTGAACACATGTGTGAGTACAATTTTTTTTTCAAACCCACGATATATATTTACCTTTACCATACTATTATCGTCTTCCCATCATTCGCACAACGAAGAAAGACGAGATGAAGGCGCATTGACATCGATGATATGTCGGTCAACAATTCCAAAAATATCAAACGCCGCACATTTTCTCCCCGAAGCTGTCATTGTTACCTTGAAGTTGGATAAAACCATATGTCGTTGTTCCCAGTTAAAAAAGTCTCAGAAATGTAAAGAGGAACAATCGATAGTTCGAAAGACATAATTACTATCGTAGAAAATGCCATTTTGATTGCATATGATTGGGATATTTGAAAAAAGAAAAAAAAAAGAAAAAGAATAATTATTTCTATACATAGAATTCAATCGTCGAAAATTATTTTTAATAGTTCATTGCAATTATACTCGAGATGCAATTATACGATAAAATGTATTTGGATATATCGAAGCACTTTCGAAGCATGTTGTCCTTTTATGCATTAAATTTGTAAAGGTTTCGGTATACGATTTATGGAAAAGATAATGCACCAAGGTGGATGCCATCCAAGAAACATTTTAAGATATAAAATCTCGTTAGTTAGCCGTAGAGCACTCGGAGTACTCGGATTTCATGGTAACAGTCGCTAAATTTTCCAAAGAAGAGCTTGGCGCAATGTTTATATATGCAACTTGTGTATATGTCCTCTTTTTATTCTATATACCTGTCGATAGACCAAATGGTTTTTATCAAATCACATAAAATAACGCAACAGTTGACTAGACACACGTGACAAATCGGACATATCGCGATTTTATTCTTTAAGCCAATTATTACTTTGACTACATTTAATTAAACTTTATCCATTTATTTATTTACTCTTTTTCTTATATATGTATATATATATATATACATTTTTTTTTTTTTTCAAAGAAGTCAAATTTTTTAATTTAATCGTTCGAGTTTAATGAGATATCCATAAAATCCACCATAAGTTTATTCGCCACTTCTGTTTATTCCCCTCTGTCGAAGTGTCTTCTCGACATTCCTCTCATTTTTTCTGGGTCTTCGCGTCGACATACCGTTTATTGCAACCTAAGACATTCCTAAGTGCGATCCGGATGGGATCCATTAGAAGTGAAAGTGTAACTCAGACATATACACATGCACGCACTAAGACGAAATCGATTCTGTCGTTTCTAACGAGTAAAGAAAAATCCTATCTTATCCGTCGGAAAATTCTATTCTTATTTGCTTTTGGGTTTTTTTTCTTTTTTCTTTTTTTTTTTTTTAGCCAAATAAATTGCTCTATCAATTATCCAATGGGATGATTATTTAATCCTCAACTATTAAGCACGTTCATTTGCTTATATCAAAGTGTAATTAATTCCACGAGACAAGAAGTGAATTGATTGAAAAGTTTCTTTTTTAAATTTCTTATAAAATATGCATTCAAAGATAAATAATAGTAAAATGTATTATTATCAATGATAATTTATTTTAAATATAAAAATGAATTAATCACACTGATCGAGTGTTTTGCTAATGAAATTTAGAAAAAAAGACAAATTCAAAAAATGAACGGTTAAATTATAATATTTGTCAAAATTGGATATAAAAATAATTTCAACTGTATTTACTTATGTACAATGAATTCTCGAAAAACAAAAAAGAAAGAAAGAAAAAAGGAAATCATAAAATTCGTGGAAGTTCCTTCATTGTAATAGTTTAAACATTTTTACGAGTATCATTCTCACGACGGTAAAGTTCCGGGAAGATTTTCATCGTGATTAGTGTCATCGGGCATGATGCCAAGTCTACTTTTTTCTAAATCGCACGCATTTCCGAGATAGTAGCAGCTGTCGTTGTATTCTCAAAACTTTTTCCCAAATGTCGTCCAATGGCAGGACACTTATCGGGTCGCGAATATTCGACACTTGTAAAAAGTTTCAAAGTGAAGAATATTGCCAATAAGCCTATAGTGTTGTAGTTAAAAAAAAAAAGAGAGAGAGAGAGAGAGAAAAAAAAATAGTAAAGAACAGAAGGACACTACCGCGTGCAATAAATTTGAAAAATCTATTTATTCGGAAAAAATCGTGTCCAAACTCAAACATTTTGTTTTATTAATTAGCCCGTAAAAATGACGTTCAAATTCGTATAGCCGAGCTGTTCTTTCGACAGTATTTTAAATTTAGCACGACGTTGCATCTCTTAATTTTCTTCACGCATTTCGCTCGTAGCCCTCGTTTTTGCATTCAACTCCGCTCTTCGGTAAATCACATTTAACCATTTGTTCTCTTTTGCTACCCACCGAGTTGTTCGACAAATTTTCGCAGTAGAGATTCCATTAAGAGATCACACATTACTACTATGAAACGCGAGGAGAACGATTTGTTAATTTCATCTGCTAAAATTTCTGTTTTCTTTCTTTCTCTTTTCTCCATTTTATTGCTTTTTTTTTTTTTTTTTTTTTATTTCTCTTTATTACTCGTCTCTGATATATTCCGCATGGAAGGAAATTTCAGAAAACATCCAATATTTCGCTTTAACTTTTTATTTTAGCTTTGTTTGATCATATCAAGCGGAAGTATACGTATGAAAAGTTATTCAATTGGAACATACTGATCGTTAACCAAGAACGAAAGATATTACATATTTCGTCGACATAACAAAAATTCAAATACGAATCAATAAACACTCCAAACTTTAGTTTCCAACCAGTCCACTTACCATTTCTTTTTATAGATAAACGTAAAGGCACGAGATTTCTCGATCGTACGGTTAGCTAAGACTGCGCGATGCGTTAAAACAAGCACCGCGAATTTTGTTACTCCCTTTTTACACAGTCGACGTACTCCCGTAACGATGCCAAAAATATAAAAGATTATGCACGTTTTAACGATTATACTCTTTATATCTACTACTCCTGATAAAATACTTTTCAAAAATACGAATTTGCCATCTCTCTCTCTCTCTCTCTCTCTCTCTCTTTTTGTCTTAAAGAAAAAAAGAAAAAATTATTTCCAGGACGATCCAGGACAAATAAAAGGAAACGTCGATGATTCTGAAGAATTATCTTTTAAAAGAGGGAGAGACAGAGCTTACTTGCAAGTATTCAAAGAGAAAAAAAAAGAAAAGAAAAACAAAGATTCTTAAACGCCCCCATATGAGTACACGTGTAACAATCAGTGATTAGAGGTACTACGTATAGGTGAAGTAACCCAAATAGATAATGAGAAAGCAAAGCGGGTTCTATCGTTGTTGGTGCTAGCGTATAATAATGCAATCTTGTCCTTTCTGATAACGAGCTAAATTTAATGAATGCGACGTGTAACGGGAAAGAAAGAAGAAAAAAATAAGAAAACGAAGAAGAAGAAAAAGAAAAAGAGAAGGAGGAGTTTGCGTAGGACCATTTATTATTATTGTCCACTCGTAGGACTGCAAGAAAATGTCAATTTGAAATTTAATCATTTATTAGGGAGGAACGTACGTGTCCGTACGTTCGTACGCGCGCGCGTATATGTTTCCTTTTGCCTCTCTCTCTCTGTATGTATATATGTATATACATATATGTATGTGCGTGTATGTATTACTGATACAATCATAAAGTTATCAGAAGGAAAATCACGTAGGTCCGGTACTATTAATCGCGTTCTCTACTCTGACACTCGATTCCATTACGCTCGATTCCAGGAACCTCAACGTAATTAAATTTGCTCCTTTGTCGTCATCATCGAGTCATCGTTTCACGAATGAAACAGACGTAAGACGTAATAACAATCATAAATAGCTTTAATTCATTACGTGAATCTTTTTAAATGAGAAAATTCAAGTATTTAGATATATACATACATACGTAAAGAACAAAGTTCTCCGATGAGATTGTTTTCTCTTCCTTCCTTTTTTTCTCTCTTTTTCTTCTTTTTTCTTTTCATCGTGCCTCGTTGTTAAAAATTAATAAGGAAAGAAAAAAGAAAATAGAATATATATATACATAAAATATATATAGAATATATATATATTATATATAGGTTCGAAAGAAGTTGGATAAAGTTGCTCTAGACATTGAAGTGTCCTTGAAACACCGGAGGTTCTAACATCGCGAGAGCAAGGCTAGGGCAAGATAGAGAACAAAGAGAGAGAAAAAGAGAGAGAGAGAGAGGCACTCGTTTTATACAATGGAACTACGTATACAAGGTAGAACTTGTTACTGGATAGGGTTGATGGAGGTTCACGGGGATGGAAACGAGTAGGTGAACTTCTACTCCCCGTCGCGAATTACCGTTGCTCTTAGCCAATACGCTGTTGGAGCATTTAATGCTACGGGCTGGCATAGCACCTTCTCTGTCCAACCGGTTTCCTTCCAATATCTCTTTAACCTTCGTGGCAGGAAATACGATAAAAAAGCGCCATGTTCTCTTTTTCTTTTTTTTTCTCTCTTTTCACTCTCTTTCTCCATCTCCTTGAATTTTCACTATCCATATTCATTTTCTAAGGAAACTTTGAAATTCAAACTCCCAGAGCTCGGAATTATTCGACTTTTTTATTAACGCTGAAAAACAAAAAAAAAAGAAAAAAGAGAAAGAAATCTTATCGAATAGATATTCTAGAGTACATTTCAACAGACAAACATCGGCAATATTCCAATTTCAAAGTAGCCCGAGCAAATTATAATATTTCCATTCTGTCCTCTTGTATTATGGAAAGGAACTGAAGTGATCCTGGCTATGAGAAGACTTCGCCAGGTTAGATAGAAGGTATAGAAGATATAAGGAAGCTCTGCATGACTCGGAGTTGATAGAAAAACCAGAAACGAAAATTGGTAAAGGGAGGTCTAACCATCTTTGAGCTTGGGTACTCTCTTTCGTCGTCTTTCTGATCACTCTCGGGAGCATCTTTTGACAGAGTAAAATCTATCCGACGAAAATTTGCTTTTATTTTTCGAGTTATATATATATATATATATATATATATATATAAAGAACAATGGAACAAATTCTCTGATAAAGTTTTCTATAACGATAAATCTATCTCTCCAGTGAGAGAATTTTCCAAAAATATTTGATTGAACAACACAACGTGGGAAAAGGGGATGAATGCATCGTATGCCGGCGCCGTTAGAAATCGATCGTGGAAAAGAAATCTCAACGCTTAAGCGACCATGTTAAAAGGGATAAAACCATCGCCGAAAAGTATCCCAACAGGTTCTCACATTCTTCCTCAGAATTTCTAATACAAATAGAAAATTAAGTGAAAGCAAACGTTTACCGTTTGACACAACTATGTTCTCGCATTTCACATTTTATCGAAAGCACGACATGTGTATGTATGTACGTAAACCAAAAAATATCCTGTATATACACAATCCTGTCGTAAGACGAAGAAATTTGAAAGAAATGTGAAAAGAATCTGAAAGGGTTTCGCATTGAGCTATCGATAGGGTCAATCGAATGCTTAACCTTCCTTCGCCGAAGAAAAGAAAAAAGGAGAAGAAAAAGAAAAACTTCTTTTGATCATTCATACGTTCCTTATCATTTCCATTATATTTCTCATCTACTTCTTCTTCTTCTTCTTCTTCTTCTTCTTCTTGGATTTTCTTCTTTCGGATATCGTAGCCGAGTCGAGTTGGTGAAATCAGAAATCCCTTTCAATTCCAAAGGGACGTTTCCTTCTTTGTGTCACTCGGGAAGTAAGAAAGAAATAAAAATAAAAACGTTATCATAGTTATCACAGTATCGGCTGAACTTTTAGTCCCGTAAGATTTCCTCTATTTTTCCCGGACGAGAAGAGGAGGACGAACGAAATATATAAGGAAAGAAAGAAGTTAGGAATAGAAAGAAAGAGAGAGAAGGATAAGGACAGAGATAAACAAGCGGTGCAATCATCTACCCTCTGTTTCGTCAGGAAAAGGGTGAAGGAGTCGAGGCAATTGACCCATGTGTGACATTACATGTCACATGCACCCTCTCTCTCTCTCTCTCCTCTCTCTCTCTCTCTCTCTCCCTCTCTCTCTCTTTTCCATACAAGACGAAATCTGACAATGAAAAGAGCAGAAAAATCTATATTTCCCTCTTTCTATACTTTTTTGTTGAACGGTGAAAGTGATTTATCTTAACTATCAACAATTAATTTTCTTCGGATCACTTTTTACGACGGTCGATATATCAAGGTCATCGATAATCAAGTAACGCTACTTTAGAAGATATAAAAAGCGTACTTTTTTTCCCTCCCCCGAATTCTTTCATCATTGACATTTTATTATCGCTAAAAATATGATTAATATCTTTTTGTCTGTCGCGTAATGTCACTTAAGGGCTGAGAGTAAGCGTGATAATTTCGTACGATAACAAATGAAGTATTACCAATCCGTATATACAGAGTGTCTCTGTAAATTCGGAGAATCGCTTGTTTAATCGAACTAATTCCATCCACCTGTATTTACAAACTGAATTCAATATCCTATGTTAAATCAATGGATTATTACTTTAGGAATTATTTCCGATAAAATACTTTCGAGAGAGAATTTTGAACGAGGCTAATAAAAAAATTCGAACAATTCCTAAAGAAATAACGAAGGGTAAAGCAATTAATGATAATTAACGATAATAAAACTTCGAATGGAATAAGAATAGAACGATTCTTGCGAATGTAAGCAGATACTGTGTATCAAAGAGAAAACTCGTCGTAAATCGAAAACATGATCAAATAGGACATATATTGATATGAAAATTTTTTTATTTTTCTTCGTGTACAGAATTCAATGTCGAAACGATTCTCCAAAACTACGGGACACCACGTATACTATCTGCTTAGTTAACTTACAATGAAGTTGATCAGAAACAATTAGAAAAAAAATAAAACATAAACAGTCGATTAAAGATGATACAATAGGCTTATTAAATACGTATGCTTTTGATTGATTGTAAGAATGTAGATGAGATTGATTGTAAGAATATATACGACTGTTGTCGATTATAGTCAACGCTCTTATCAATGTGATTAAAAATATATATTTTTAATAAAATATATATTTTTTGTTTCAGGCAAAGCCGTTCCATTCGTGGAATTGACCGTAGCACATGCCTCGGTTTTAACGATTTTGGCAATTAGTTTCGAACGATATTACGCGATTTGTGAGCCGCTGAGGGCAGGGTAAGAAAAACTAAAGGAACGTTTCTTTCTTTTTTTTTTTTGTTTTTTTCTTCTAACGAAACATGTAAGATGTTCCAAGTGTTCACTAAAATTATTATATAGTCTATAATGATTTTTTCGAAAAACGCCATTCAAGAGTTTAACCCAAAGTAGTTGGATTTATGATAAGAATTTATCCCCTCTCGAAAAGCAAATTGACCTACCTCGGCATTTTTCGAACAAAATCACTAACTTTCAAAATAATTCTGACGAACACTTTTCGCGTTGAGACACTCTTTATGTATAGCACATATACCTAACATATATTTCAAACTATATTTCATTCTATTGCATTAAAAACTTGTCAAAACGTTTATGTCATCCGTAGATACGTTTGCACGAAGGCCAGAGCAACGTTTCTTTGCTTTCTTGCATGGGTGGCAGCAGCCCTTTGTACAAGGTGAGAAAAAGAAATGATAAACTTGGTCGTTAAGCAAATCACGTTTCGCTTTGATCGTTCGCGCTTGCTATCTACTTTCGTACGTCGATTTAAATACTTCCTGATTCATAATTCTTCGATTTCAAAGTGAAATACTATAATACTAATAAAATCTAACGTCATTCGATCATACAAAGCTCGTTCACTTACGAAAAATATTTTTATACAAGGATCACTTAACGTGATTCAATAATTTTTATATATCATGACGGTAAAAGTAAGTAAAAAAGGAGTGACCGATATCGGATACCGTTAGGATAGATCATTATACGCGTCGTAAAAAAGAAAAGAAAAGAAAAGAAAAGGTCCAGCAAGGGTGAAACCCTGCCCCTGAAGAGAGCTCGATTTTTTATCCCATCGAACGTAACGTAAGGAAGTGGTTCATCCGACCTTTATATACATACATTCCAAGTCAAGTCAGATGAGGGAAAACTTAGGAAAGAGGAGAACTGAGACTATACTATAAGTAGGTCTATGTGTGCGTGAACGTATCTCTACGAGAACAGCACGTTTCTCTTGCGTACTTAAGTACACCGCCTACGGGCGCATACAGCTGCTGCGCGTCATAAAAAGCATATTATCCGTAAACCACTTTCCACAGAAACGTTTTATATACCGTATGTAAGAACAGATCACTCGTGCTTAAATCTGTCAAAGGGGAGTTTCTTCGAAACCCGTAACCAAAGTGAACGAGCTTCGACAATTTCTTCTTAGGAAATATCCTCTCTGAATTGTTTAAATTTAATTTTTCATCCTCATCTGGCTAAGATACCAATCCGATCATGATCGAGATTGAATAAGGTAGAATATTTTCTTTTCTTTCTTCCTTTTTCATACATATTTCTTATTTTCACCGTAAATAATTTGAAACATTTACGGTTGATTTACGGTCGATCTACGTGCGGTCGCATCGAACACTGCAACGCAATAGTACAGTGATGGATCGCTGCAAGATATATGCCAACCTCTTACGTAACAAGTGTTCTCTATCGACAGGATGATATGTGACCGTTTGAAAATTCTACTTCTTTAAGGGCTAATTTTAATATACTACCGACAAAATATGTCAAAATATTCGCATGTTTGATCGATAAACGATCAATCAATAACTACGTACATCTATGAATTAAATGCAAAATGCATGAGTAAAAAATAAATAATACATATATATATATATATATATATATAAAACTGAAGAAACAAAGTTTCGTCAAACATTATATACATTTTTCACTGTTAAACTAACATTTTCCTTTTGTTTCTTTTTGTATTATAAAATGTGTTAAGAAAAACAATTTTGTAGAAAAACTTGATTTGCAAAAGGTTGAATCTGTTTTGCAAAAAGTTATATTTGCAATGCAAAACTGACATGTGTGAAACTCCTTAAGAAATTCGCACCCTTTTTTAATCGATGATATCGTATCCAATTTTTTGGATGGATCTCGCAAAAAAATAGAAAACAAGACATATTACCTTTCGATAGCAACCCTTCTTTGCGTTTTTCCTTTTCTCGGGGGGAGGGGAGAGGAAGAAACTCGTTACTATATCCTTCTACGATTGACATTAATCGACGGTAAAGTCAATCAACGGGGTAGTTCGCCAATCTACAATTTTGTTATAAAAAATATAACAATTAGGAAATATTATTAAAAATTACTCTATGATTTGGACACTTCAATATATATTTAATGACATTTTATATCTATTTTTCAGTCCCATACTCTTGATGGTAACCTACGAGTTGGAAGAAATCGACGATACGTTTATACCAACCTGTTACACTTCCGCCGATGCAACATGGATGAACGTTTTCGTCCTTACAACGATAATCGTCTTTTTCGTCGTACCATTGTTAATTTTAATGGTACTTTACACGGTGATAGCGCTACACCTCATGGCAAATCCTGCGATAAGCCGTGGCCCAGCTAATAATTTGTTAAAGTATCGTAAACAGGTGGTACTAATGTTGGGCACCGTTGTTTTATGCTTCTTCCTTTGTTTATTACCTTTTCGAGCATTGACATTATGGATAATCGTAGTACCTCAAGAAATGATAATCAATCTTGGAATCGAGGGATATTACAGTCTCTTATATTTCTGTAGAGTAATGCTGTATTTGAATTCAGCAATTAATCCTATTTTATACAATTTAATGTCTACCAAATTTAGAGAAGGCTTTTTGAGACTTTGTGGATTGGGCCCTGCAAGGAAAAGAAAGAAAAAGACTTCAGACAGAACCGGAACGTACACAACTGGTTCGACAAACTGTAGTAGCAGTAATCATTCTGATTTCTGGAGGAGGCATAGCAGCAATAAAAGTTGCAATGTTAAAGTACCTAGTAATACATGTACTACTGTGTCCATCGAAAAACAAATTAATATCCCATTACTCACGGCCGTTGTCACTGGAAATATTGTTAAAAAGAAACAGGAAAGTTATGTTTAAAAACATTACAAAAGTTTGTAGTATTCATTAATTAGAGATATCGTTGTAAAAATATATATTATATTATTATTATATATGAACACAGTACTACTCACATCTGAAGTACATAAAAGGTCTCCACCAATTTTTGAACACCAAATACTTAGTTCTCTATTTTTTTTTTTTCCTTTTTCTTGTCTTTTTATCAGTGGATTAAAAATAATTGTATCGTTGCTATTAAAAGACTTTTCCGTTAACTTTAATATCATTCCAGATACAATACAATGAAATTACTACGAAATTCCACTAAAAGTATTGTACGTAAACTGTTATAATATTTAAATATTCTTTTGTAATTATAAAGAACCGTAGACTATTGTAAAGTATTAAGTTTGTAATATGTACAAGAAACGAAATAACTAGTCATAGACTTAAAACATCCATTAGAATTCAAATTTAACAACTCGTAGCAAAGATCATTGCTATAAATAAAAGATAAAAAAAAAAAAAGAACACGAAATATAGACAATGCAATGAAGTTATATGACAAATCATTTCACCATTAATTTCCAGATATTAGATGATTATTTACAAGATTATTATGAAAAGAAAAAAATTATAAACTTTTTTTATCACTGGAATAATTTATTTGTTTAAATATGAAATTCTTTGAAAAAATGTCTATTTGTTTGAAAACGCAAAGCTAATTTGTGAAAAGAAAGAAATCGCACTTTGAATGTTTCCTCTCACAATAGTTCGTACTAACCAATGGACAAAGTTAATCAATCGAATATCTGCATGTTGATAATTTTCTTGCAGAAAGTTTTATTTCAAGTTTTTTAATTCCCTTAATAAATGATGTCACATTTTATTATTTATACAATGCTGAGTGATTTAAAAGAAACATTAAACGATTCGAAATATCATTGCATTGAACGCAGTCTTAAGAGTAATTTGAAAATGGCGGGCTCCACGACGTAGTAATTTTTCCCTAAAATTCCCTAATTGATAGTTTTCGCGCTAAAATTGTCTAGTTCTGTAAGAAAAAAAAAAAAAAAAAAAAAAGAAAAAAAATGGAAGAAAATTGTAAATCGAAATATACGTTATCCTAAAGGATAAGGTTAAGAAAGTTGACTTTTTTCGAAAGTGTATAAACCATTTAATAGGTGAAAGAAAGGAAGAAAAAGAAAAATACATATTCGCATATAAATTGATTTATATTTATATTGAAAAATGACGCAGCCATCAGTAACGGCATATTTTAATACGTGTAAATCTAAAGCATTATTGTTGGATCAAGAGCATGTGAAAATAAATAAAGAGAGTGAATTTAAAACGAAAACGCAATCGTCGAAAGTTTTGTTTGAAAAAGAAGAAGAAACTATGGTAACGAGAGGAAAATTTATATCGGTGCAAGGAACGAGCAATAATTCTACCCATAAAGTAAACTCTACTACGTGTCATAATCAAATTGATTCTAAATGTTCTGCACAAAAAACAAATAAAATTATTACGCGTTCACGCGCAGCTCAAGCACAGAAATTAAGTGAAATTGGTCAAGTGGATATACGTGAGAGTTTTCTCAAAAAAAGTAATGATGCCGATGCGAAAAGAGTATTATTTAAAAAGGAGGGTACTTTAAATCCAAAGAAGAAGCAACCTACGACCCCAAAGAAAAGTATATCAGAGGAAAAGCAGTCCACGAGGAATGAAAAAAATGAAGCAACTTCTGTTGGATTTACTACGCCCAAAAAGGCATCAAATACTAGAGATGACTCTAGTAAAAAAAACTTGGATTTGAATGAGATTAAAAATAGGATTAACAAATCTAACAGACTAGCAGAATTAAAAGCTTCTATTGATCGCATAAAAAAATGTGATCAGCGTTTAAATGAATATCAGAAACAAAATGATTGTAATAAGCCTCAAATACAGAAATTCGAGCATATTCAACTTGAAATACCAATTAGGTAAATGCATTTTCATAATATTTACAATCTCTTTAATATTATATGTTAATTTGTATTTTATCGAATAGCCCTCAAAAGAACTTTAAATCGCCAAACAAGGGATTAATGAGTCCTATAAAAAGTGAAATATTACCTCAAACAAGCCCACAACGTCGTCTTTTATTTGAACCTAAGGAATCTACTAGTCCAGTAAAGAGTAAACCTGACAAAACTCCAGCTTATCAAAGATATTTGTCACTTTTTGAAAATGGTACACCAGGATTACCATTGCCGTATAACTATAGATTCTTAGCGGAAATTTTTAGATCCGTTGATACGGTACATGAACACATATCATTTGTTGCACCTACATTCTGCTGTATTCATCTATAATATATGAAATAATATTCCATATTCCTCATATTTTTAGGTCTCAGCTATGCTGTTCAATCGTAAAGAGTTAATAACATTTAAAAAATTAAAGCCAGCTGTTCAAGAACTTTTACGGCGCAACTTTACATTAGAGCATTTAGGACAAATAAAGACTATCTATCCTGATGCTTATGTCTTTCATCAAGAAAAAGTTAGGTCATTTGGATCGACATCTAAACAAGATAAATATGAATTAGTCTTGACACCGACTGTACAAGTAAAAGATCGGCCGAATGAACCAAATGAAGACAATGTCTTACAGGCGGCAATAGACGTAAGCATGAGCCCAGGCATATTGTTAGAAAGAAGAAGAAAATTTTATGATGTTTTGTTAGGTAATTTCAATTATTTTTGGACTTACATTTTTTGTACTGTTAATTATACGTCATAATAATATTACTTATGTATTGCAGATAAAGTTAAGACAGAGCACGAGCAATTTTTGCTAAAATTAGAAGAACCGATGGTCATACCTAAAGACAAAATTATACGTTGGCATCCTGAATTTGATGTTGAAAGTTGCAAGCCTATTGACCAATCTGTATTGCCACAACCACCTGATGTAGAAAAAGCCACCTCCGCTAAACACGTTTTAGGTAAGATAACAATAATTTCATTGCACAAATATTTACGTGCAGTTGTGTAATTTATTACATGTATATATATATATATATATATATATATATATATATATATATAGATAGATAGATTCTTGCGCGTTGATGTTTTTTAATGCATATATTCTATTTACAGAAAAAGCAAAATCTCTATTCAATTGTAATACTCGCATGGAAAAAGCTTTGCAAAGATTGGCAGAAGCAAAAATGACGTCAAAATCAGGATCTTCGGACATATCATCTACAAATGAATCTACTGATGTTACTATGAAAAACGTTAATATTGGTATCATCGATACTCCACCCGCTACACCATCTGTAGAAAAGAACTATCTTTCTACGGCATTTAAAGGCATTCCAAAAGCTCTTCTTGAAAAGGTAGAACTTTACCTTGTTCTCTCTTTTTTTCTTTTCGATTCAATTAATATATTTATTGAAATTTACGATTCTTAATGTTGTTAGGTACGCGCAAAACAAGCTGCTAAAGCATTAGAGATGATGACTAGGAACCCGGATCTAGATAAAGAGGCAACTCTATATTCTAGATTACCCGAATTAGCAAAAATTCTACGTAGTATTTTTGTAGCCGAAAAGAAAGGAGTTTTACCATTGGAACATGTATTGACAAAATTAGACAATTCGTTTAGAACTAAACTAACTGCAGCTGAATTAAATGAACATGTGCGAAAATTATGTAAATTATTGCCTACTTGGGCTAGTATACATAACGTGAGGAAAACAGATTATTTAAAGCTTGCAAAAGATGTCGATTTAAATAAAGTAATTAAAATGTTAGAAATCGTAGCTAACGATAAAGTGATTACATCGTGATATCATTATCTCTTATGGTACACTTTTTTATGGTATGCTTGCACGAGTACAATAACAATGAATTAGCATCTTACTACGATTAGAGTTGATATTTTTTGGGTAGTGAATAAAAGTAATATACGAAAATTGTGATTTTTAATTATGTGGTGTGTGTGTGTGTGTGTTCATAAAATTATAATCGTCATATCATTTTCTTCAAATATAATTACAAGTGGTATACAAACAAAAGACTAAGAAGTAAAATTAGCAAAAAAAGTCTAAATTTATAAATGATATTTATGATATTCAATGTGTTATGGAAATATCTTTCTTAAATATACTTCTCGTTGCCTTGTCCAGTTTTGTCAGGATCGCACTATCCCGCCATACATTTAGAGGCATTTTTTATGAGTATAAATCAAAGGTATAAAAATATGTGTATATACACACGGTACAGCATTTATTACAGTATTAAAAAATTCGTTGATTTTCGTTTGAAATCTGTAGGCAAAAGAAAAAAATTCAGAGTATCCGTAGAAAAAAATTGTAAAAATTATTAAGCCTTTCTACCTGTGAGCGATTTACAACGTCAACATCGATAAAGTTTAAGCTCCTTTCTTATTGGTCGTCGTAGACTTAGGTCGAAATATTTCCACAAATCACATTGTATGGATGGTATATCGTTGAGGATGCAATTGAAGATGCAATGATACCAACCTTTGCGAACGTTTTTAAGATTACGAACCGTTCATTTTAGGAGGGAGTTCATAGCATAGCGATCACGGTGACGATAAAAGCTGAAGAGTTGAGATTTGAAAGGAACGAGAGCGTCCATTTTCAGGCTCTTGGCGTACGAATATCTAATTTAATGTGCATCCATCAAGTAAGCGTATATTATTTTTGATTTCATTAAACTCTTTTGATCTTTTTAATATATTTATATATTACCAAAGAACAAGAGAGGCAGAGAGGAAGAGGGAGAGAAAGAGATATAGAGATTAGATCTCTAGATTAGTGTTAATACGAGTATACATATTTTCATGAGAAAGTATACCAACGCTGTTACTGAATCACAATTTTGAGTTTCTTCTTCCATATTGATCGATTTTTTACAAGTTGATATTGTACTAACGCTCTTGGGAAAGAATTCAAACGCCTTTTCTAATAATCGATACAATATTATTTTTATTATCATACGATTCGTTGTTGGTCATACGTGGTATTTTCAACAAATGTTTAACGTGTTAGGTTAGGACTAACTAAATAGTCGAGAAACCCGCGTGGTTGAAACATTCCCGTATTTCCGGTTATTCCTAAACGAATATTGTGAATTTTCTATCAAGATTTTTCTGTACTTTCTTTCTCTCTTTTTCTTTTTTTTTTTTTTCTTTTTTTTTTTTTACTTTTACAGTAAACTGAACACTACTTAAACTTTTTATATATTATCCGTGTTTTATTTTCAATAAAAACTTTATCCATCCGTTTTTAATATAAAATTTTTGTAAAACAAGGTTTTGGAATATTTTCAAATTTGAATTAATTATTTAAAGTCGGAGACATACTACGCCCTTCGATATCATTTTGTGATGTATTTAAAGAAAATGAAAATGTTTGCATTGTTTATTATTTTTGTAATTAGAGTATTTCCAAAGTTGTTCAACCCGAATGGAGAGTCAATTGAGTTCATCAAAACTAGAAAACGTATCAATGATTGGATCCTCTGAAATTTTTCATTTGTCCGAGGTACCAGAGATATCAGAAGTATTGGAATCCAGGGGTCTCAGTCCATTAACTTCGTCTCTGGATCAAACCCTTACATTGCAGGCAGAGAATATGACTATCGAAGAAGAATTGTGGTATAAAGAATTTTCTTGATACATTATCAGCCAGGAAATAATTGAATAAATACTAACGCCAAGTCCTCATTTTGAATAGGACAGAAGCAAGTAGCCCTGCATCCGATTGCGCTATCCCACTTCCACCTCCGCCCGAATTAAATGACTTCAGAGATGTTGATTTTAGAGATACAAACACAGATTCAAATGTCGAGTCTGGAGCGTTAGTACAATATGGTCCATTTTTCCCACCTTCTGGAACGCCGACATTGAATAATCTTTTTGCAGAAGCTGGAGATGTTCAGGATGATACCACAATGGGTAAGAAAATATTCGTGAAGGTGATATTTAATGGTAAAAAGAGGAAGATTTAAAATCAATCAAATCACTTTATATAGGTCCTCTACCTGCCCATACAGAGATAGTAGTCCTGTCTGCTGGAGTATGCGGTCTTCGTAATCTAGGAAATACCTGCTTTATGGCCGCGGGATTACAATGTTTAACTGCTACGCCACCGGTTCTTCATCATTTTTTGAATTTAGAAGAGAAAGGAGAAAAATTGCCGCCCCCTGGATCTTTAATGGCACACTTTAGCGTACTTCTTTGTAAAATGTGGTCAGGCAAATACAGTGTATTAAAGCCAACAGAGTTTAAACAGACGTTAGGTGTGTATCATTCCCAATTCAAGGATTACAGACAGGTAAGCTTGTGACAGTCATAAAATCATTTGCATTTACGATATCTAAAAGACTTATCGACAACTCGAGGATCCCGGAAGCAATTAACAACGGTTGTCGTTGGCAGCACGACTGCCAAGAGTTCCTTGCGCTACTGTTAGACTCTCTGCACGAGCAAATGAATACGGCAAAATCATCTAAGAATTGCCACGTTCCAGTAACTATGTCAACTGCCAAATCATCCTTTAATCTAATTGAACATTCAAATGGAAAGAACGTTTCCTCAGCCACTGCCACTAGGAATTCCAGTGATTTCTTAGAACCATACAACTGTTTAGCACCTTTAGATTCTCCTAATAGTCCAAACATTACAATGGCTGGATCTTTAAGAGGTATATAATACCAAATGTATATTTTTTAATATCCTTACCTTCAGATATCTAATACTAATAAAGGCAACATTTAGCTTTCTACATTTATTATTTTAGATTTCAACTCACCGGTATGTGAGTTGGATAGTACCGCAAATTCTCCAAGAAATTCACCTTTAAATGATGACGATGACGAAGAAACATTAGATTCGGATGAAATGATGATGGGTACAAAAACTGGATCCTTTATACATAATGAAGTTAACGAAGGAACCTCTGATGCGTGTTCCTTAATGTTAAATACTTGGAACAAATTATATAAAAATGCTTCAGAACTTCATGGATTGTATGATATTCATAAGGAAGCAAAAACTAGTAATGCCAATTTTCTTGTAACGCAGCAAGAGTGCAATAATGAAATTCATTATGATTCGCAAAAATTTCCAAAAGAAAATGTTCGTAGAATGCCTTTAGATAATTCTAATCTGATGGAGAATCATGATTTTGACAATAAAAGTGTTAGTATCAAGCGTATTAAAGAAGTTAACATACAGAAAAGCAATTGCGAAGTAGATTGTGTTTCAAGTTGTTCTGATTTAGAGTATGATAGAGATTTAGAAAAGTGTAACGTAAAGCGAATGAGATTGGATGACCAAGAGAAAAACCTTAAACGTGATGGATTAGGTGGTACGATGCAATGTTTACATACCCTACAACAGACTGCTGAAAATGGATCGGTTGTTCCGCAAGATGAGCTTGAGGCAGATAAACATTGGGCTAAGCATTTACGATGTAATAATAGCATTATAGTAGATACTTTTCAAGGCCAATTTAAAAGCACAGTAAGTAAATATTATTATTATTATTAAATAATAATAATATGATTTGTAAAAATGACGGAACTTACGTTGGGGTGGCACTAAGTACAATCGGCTGTCACCGTGAAAAGTCTCCAAGATGAAACTACAGCAGATCCTTCTTGCTCTGGGAAGCATGAGAGACAAGTCTCATACTGCTGTTACAGATCACACGCTGTATCACCGCACACATATTGGTCGATCAGTATTGGATATTTCGAGTAATTTTTTTTATATGTTTACAGGTCATATGCGCTGTCTGTAAACATGTCTCGGTAACGTATGAACCATTCATGTATCTTTCGGTCCCGTTACCTCGCGCGATGGAAAAGCAATTGACTGTAACATATGTCCCAGCATATGGTGCTCGACCTGTAAGATGTGTAGTTTCATTGAATAAACAATCCCGTGTAGGCAAATTAAAGGAGGAATTATTGCATACACTTGAGAAGGACACGATCTCATTATCAAATATTGCACTGGCTGAGGTTCTTGAAAATCACATAGCAAAAGTTTTGGTGAGTGTTAAAACGTCCCAGAATGATATTTATTTCGAAAATAAAATTTTACAAAATAAATTACTACTGTAGTATTTTACAAAGCGAAAGAAAATCTTTTCGAAGCACTCTGCTATATATATAAATAAATAATGGAGGAAAAAGAAGACGGTATTTTGATTAATATCAATAACCGTTGATACTATCCTCCAATAAAAATTTTATGAAAGAACATTCTCATAGTGTGGAAACTTAACTATGAGGCTACATTCCATAGTACAAAATCAAAATCACTTCTAACTCGATATTTGTTAAATTATCTAAATTGACAATTAATTTCAATCATTATTTATTATACATTTAAGAATGACGATACACTGTTGAGACACGTCAATGATACAAATCGATCTATATATGCATTTGAATTGACGGATCCTCCTGATGCATGTACCACCATATCTGACAGCGGTGGAGATCGTTTAACAGAGGCTGAATCTTGTCAAAGAAGTACAGTTGCGAATGAAGCTATCCATTGTACAATATGTTTCGACGAATCAGACGTTGATATGAGAAAGCATGGAGAAAACAATTGCACCTTCGTCATATGTGACACATGCATAGAAGTGAGTATTCTATACAATATTATTTGATTCTTCATTTAATTTAACTAAAAGTATAATTATTTCACTTGTTTTATCTTAGAGCATAATAATACCAAAGGCCATAAATATAAATCAATATGAAATTTCATCATAAATAGCGTTTCCTGCTTTTTTTTTTTTTTTCCCCCCTTTTTCTCTTCTTTTATTCTTTAACCCGATGATGAATTTGGCAGCATCAATCTAGCAGAAGAGGTTCACATTCAGGGTATTTAATTACCAGTATTAAACCTCGGGAAGGTCTGAGATAAGGTCTATTAACGTTCTAGCAGGATGACATCTTAAAGATGTGTATAGGAACTAGAAATAGCTTTGTGTTATCAAATAAGCCGGGGAAGTTTCAATTGAAACAGAGGTAACTGGAAACACGAAGATGGAAACCTATATGATCTGCTTTTTAAGTCCAATCTGCAAGCTGGTTTATTTTTATTCCAGAACTCAATTCAGACTAGTCTGATACTGCCACATACTGAGGGTTTTCTTCATTTTTCCTTTTTTACAATTAGTTGTTTGTTCCCTTCAATCGACAGATAAAATATATTGTTAATTCAACAACTCTTGTTTACTTTAGAAATTCAAGGAAAAGCTCATTGTTAGAGTTAAAAGTAATTGAAATGACAATTGCAGAGTATGCACTGTTTATATATGATCAAGATTTTTTCCAATTATCATTTCCTTTTATGTTTGCCTTAAAATGGTCTATGATGTGTTCCCTGTTCCTGTACTTAATATTGAAGTTACATAAGTGAGTTCTTCATAATTCACCTGCACTCGATTAATCCAAAAAATCTTAGTCAAACTGATGCAATAATTTAACTGAATATCTTTTGTATAATATAATCATCGTGCGTCCTATATTGATACTAATTAATTTACAGGTTTTTCCATTTACATAATTATAAAGTTATTATTGTGTTATATGTTTATGTATAATATACATACATACATGTGTGTGTGTGTGTATATATATATGTGTATATATATGTATATATATAAGTATATATATAAAAATTGAGAAAGCAGTTACGTGTATTGACCAACAGAGTTACTCCAAAACTCAAGTGGACTCAAATAAGTGCCCAGTATGTAATACCTATATAACAGCTTTTACCAAAGTGGATCACACCGGTCGACCAAGACCTGTTGTTCGAATTTTGAATGTTCCTTTGGTATTAAGACACGATACTACGTACGAAGCATCAAACAACCTCAAAAGTACAAATCTATTTGGCCACCCATACTTAATTAGATTACCGTCGAGAGTAAATGCTAAAGACTTGTACGATGTTGTCAAGAAGAATGTACCACAAGAAGGACATTATACTGTTCATTTTGTTGATGGGAAGGTGAGGATTTAAACTTAAACTTTTTTCTAGGTATATAATAATGGCAAGACAGAAAAAAAAATCCATAAATTCACGAATATTACATTGAGTATTTGTTTTTCTTTATAGGGTCACCACTGTTCTCGGTGTATGTATAATAATCCTTGTAAAGGTTGCAACGTCCCAGAGTCCGGTATAGTAACTCTACAGAATAGCGATAACCTTGCTGTTCGTTATACCGAACACGTTCCTAAAATCGCATGCCCAATCGATCATGGTAGTATTACTAAACAACATGATCCTTTATCATTGTATGAGTGCTTACAAGCATTTAGTCAAAGGTAACATCATCGCAATAATTAATTTAAAGGAATTAATAAAGGATGTTATAATACCCTTTTTCTTCTATCCATTTGTAAATAGCGAAACTTTAGACGAACACAATCCTTGGTTTTGTCCAAAATGTGAACGAAATCAATGTGCTACGAAGACTCTTACAGTTCACAGGTATCCCAAGTTCCTTATAGTATATTTAAAACGGTAAGTAAAATATTATACTCAGCATGCATACGTAAATTAAAATATCCAAGATAGTATTTCCTAACTCATTGCAGATTCGTATTTTACGAGTGTACAAGTTTAAAGCTGGATGATAAAGTTACATTCCCCTTGGTTAATCTTAGTGTAGGTCGTCATTTATATGACCTTTATGCCTGTGTCTGTCATTTTGGAGGTATGTGTAGTATTTCCGTACTCAAGACGATAAGGTAATAAATAAATTGCTGCTTTAAAATTCATAAGTAAAAAAATTTCAGGTGTATCGGCAGGGCATTATACCGCATATGCAAAAAATCCTCATACTGACGTATGGTATTATTATAACGACGAAGTTACTAGTAAACAAATACCACAGGAGGAGGATTTTAGTAACGCGTACATATTATTTTACAGTCGGCAAGGTGTCAATTTAAAATCATTCAATTTATAACCGCTAAAGTACCTAACCGGTTGGTATAAATCGCCGGTCAGGCAAACAATGAAAGAGCAAAAGCATTTTCAATTGAGCGTCATTCGTTCAGTGCTCTTCTCGAAACTATTTCTAGCTCGTCGACGCTCGTTTTTATGATCTATTACATTCATTCTTTCTGGTAATTTTTTTTTTCTCACGTCTCTCGTCGTTGTTATTCTTCCTTCGAAATCTTAAATTGACGTCTCTCTTGATTTTTTTCTTAACATACGATATTACGAACAAAAAATAATTCATATGGAATAAAATTCATCGAGAAAAATTGAAAATCTGAGAGAGAGAGAGAGAAAGAAATGGATGTTTCTCCAAACTTATTGTATCTTTGATACAAGCATGCATTAAACGTGGTATCAATTTACTTTTTCAAAGGTCTGAGCATATTTATACTGCACAGTCTGTAAATGTATATCGAATTTGTACAGTAGTTAATTAATGTATATATTATGAAAAAGCATAATTTATTAGCGAATAAAACATGAAGGTTCTAACAACGTAGGCGTATATTCTTTTAATTAATTTTTTCATTTTAATTTTAATTTTTAATTAAGGTATTTTGTTTTTCTTTTATATTATTATTTTTATTTTTATTGTAAAATTTCTTATCTCAGAGCGAGAAATGCATTTATGTAAGAAAGAAGAAAAAAAGAGGAATTTTTTTCTTTTTTAGGCGCAAGAAAATATACACACACACACACACATATATATATACTTTTTCCATTTTAATTTTATCGTTATACAGTTAGACGTTTCTGATATTATATAGGCGTATTCATAAAATTCCAATTATTTTTTCTTTTTCTTCTTGTGTTTCTTTTTGTCTCTATCGGTTCTTCGAATTTTTATAATCGGAGATGGAGGTACCGTTGGTAAAGGTAAATAATTTCGTGGTAATTTAAACTCGAGTTCAAGGGCCTTTTTTAAATCGTCATTGGGAGTTATTTGTCTTATCGATTTTAATAAAAACATTTTTTCGTCTGGAGCCTTCGGAGGTGGTTCTTCATTAGGGATTATGTTCATTCTGGTACAACCTTCTCGACATTTTTTTCCTAAAATAAAAATAACGATTCTTTTCATCATTCAGAATATATCCAAAATCATGAAGCTATATTTTATACCGTATGCATCCGCGCAATTGGTGTCAATGTTAGAAGACTCCTCGGCACGTTTAGAAACTTTAATGGATATACGAGTATCGCCAATTTCTTGCGAGACTTCGCTGTAAGGAGCCTCGGTATTGATGAACTCGTTCGTTGGATGATAACATCTTGTGCAAACACATTCGTTATTCATTTTTGATGAAAAAAAAACTCAATGATACAATTTGTTATATTTGTTGCTTTTTTTTTTCTTCTTCTTTTTTCCCTAAGAAAATTGCATTGTACTTTATGAGATTGCAATGTACACATTTAATTTACGCCATTTTGAAATGCTTGAATAACAAAGAAGATGGATAATGTTAATTATCCATCATAAAGTGAAAAGAAATTGAATTCATAAATTTATAAATATAGTTTCTTCCCTGTGAAAGTATAAATATTTCAAAAGAAAGTAAGTTAACTGAGAAATCGGCCTGTTTCGTCTTTTGTTTTTAGCGCCTTTCAACAATTTCAACTCTATGGCCTATTACACCATAATGCAATGTAATATGTAATGTTGGTTGGCCATTAATCACTTAATTGGCAATCGCTCATTGGCCGGCGATTTATCTCAGGAATGTCAACTTCGTTTTTAATGGCTAAGATATAGGAAGTCATAATAATCCTATCGATCGATAAAGTATTTAAAAATGCATTATTTTATTATACACTAGCAATGTCAATAATATGTGATCGTTCATTGGCTAGCGCCTTATCTCAAAAATGTTAACTTCGTTTTAGTAACTAAAATATATGTAGATCTTAAAAAATCCTAATTATCAATGAAGTAACAGGGAAACCCACAGTTCTTTCAATATCTGCGAAGAGGAAATGTATGTTAAAGTTTATAAATGATGTCGTTTGATTAATCGAAAAGTATTTAGTAATATAGAAACTGTGTATAATTGACGTACGATCATTGAGAATATTGATCCATTTATTGAGAACAATAAAATCATCAAATTTTGGATGAAATATATTTTTTTTATATAAAGGAAAATTTATTACAATAAAATATGGGTACATATTAATTTTATATTGATATTATTGGATAATGTAATAAAAAAAATGTTGTTATTTCATTAATATTTTTATTACAGGTAATTCACAACCTAACCAATACGATGTACCAAAAACTGCATACAAAAAGAATAAAGTAAAGGAAACATGTAAGACATCTGAAGACAATACTAAGTTAAGCACAAAGAATGTGAGAACTATGCATAAAAATCAGAGTTATGAGCCAGTAGAAACGAAGAAAAACGATAATTATAAAGTAGAAGATTTAAGTTATTCAAATCTATATAATAATACATATCCAAATAATCCACATCTATATAGTACACATCCATATAATATACAACATCCAAATAGTACGCATCCAAATAGTACATATCCAAATAATACATATTTAAAAAGTATACATCCAAATAATATATATCCAAAGCTGCAAAGTACATATTCAGATGGTAAGATGAAATATTCCACAATCGATTTATATTTATAACAATATACATTAGATGAGAATAAATTCTTATAAATAATAATTGGTTTAATCGGTGTCGAATATAGATTACCATATTTGCGATCATAATGTTTTATATTATCACAATTTCACTTAATTATAATCTTACTTGTTTATTTTATATCAGATACCAAACCGTCTTGTCCCACTAAGGAAGAATTATATGATAATAAACCTATAGGACAAACACAGAATGTATCGACTGAGAAAAAGGATAACATGAAGACTATGATTAAACCTCCACCAAATTTAGTAGACATAAAAAATTTCATGAAATCCTGGACCATATGGAAAGAACAGTTAATAATATTTTTGAATCTAATGGATGAAAACAAGGAAAAATATCATCTGTGGGGAAACTTTCTTTTGAATTTCATGGGTGTGGTCAGCCAGGAAATTCTTGATAAGTTAATATTTAATCCAAATGAAAATAAAAATAATTTCTCAGTATTAATTAATAAGTTTAATGCATATTATAAGTTCAATACAACTACTAAATCTGAGAATGAGAGCATCATGGATTATGTGGATAGATTGAAGGTACGTTTTAAATGAAATTACATGATGTAATTGCGACATCTATATATATGTATATATATATCTATATATATGGATATATATATACGTACACACACACACACACACACACACACACACGCACGCACACACGCACACGCACACACGCACACACATATATATAATAATTTACATTTTCAAGATCGATGCTGTTAAAAATATGAAAAATGTTGATTATATATTAAAAAAGAAATTGGCAAGCGATATAGAAAAGCAATGCAAAGAACGATTCATTGCATTAGCTAGTTGTAAATTGTCAGATTTCAATTTTGACAAAAAATTTACAGTTTTAACATTAGCAGAAATTGCTTTTTTATGGAATTTGTGCATTCAATCAAATTTTGACAAAAACAAAAATTGCAATTACTGCGGTAAGTTCCATTTAGAGGGACAATGTTTAGCGAAAGGTAAAGAATGCAACAAGTGCAAAAGAAGAAATCACTTTGCAAAATGTTGTCCTGGCCTGATGTATATTAATAATTGTGGTTTTTGCGGAGGCGATCATGGATTTAAGGGATGCCCTGCTTTTGGAGAAACATGCACTAAATGCTCCAAGCAGAATCATTTTTCATGGATGTGCTCTAAAGCGATGTTAATAAAAAATTGTCGATTTTGTGGCCTGAATCATATGATGGATAGAAACAAATGTCCAGCAAAGAATAGTACATGCTGCATTTGCAAAATTGTTGGTCATTATGAAGTAAAATGCCGCAGTAACAAGGCAAATAATAACGTAAAATAATAAGAAATTAAGTATTAAGTAAGATAAAAGATTTGATTATCTGTTTTTAATCAACATATATTTTATTTTACTACAACTATTATAAGCTTTTAACTACAACTATATAGGTTATATAAAGTTTTGGGACTATGTCAAATGTATTACTTATAAATTTAAACTCGTTATATACCTTGTTATACGCTGTATTAAATAAAGTTTGATAAAAAAAAAGAAATAAACAGATTGACAAATTTCCTTCGAATGATTGAAGAGATTTTTAATTTGGATAGATTTTCTTAACAAAAGAATATCGTATTTGACTTCACACCGTTCGTATATAATAATATAGACTCTGTAAAAAAAGAAAAATAAATGAAAGATTTATTTGCAAAATAAAACGAAGTATAATTAAAGTTAAAATAAAGTTAATGAAAATGAATACGTTAGAAGTAAATAAATGATATTTTTAATGGGACCTTCTTTAATATATAGACCACTCCTTGACCGACCGACCGACCGACCAACCGACCGACCGAATCGTTATCCTTAACCATCGAGCGGACCAGCAGGGGTATGTGGGCGTTTTGTTACGGTATTGGTACGCCGGCGCAGAACCTACGACGGCATAAAGAAAACGTAGGATCCGTGCTCCTCATAACGATTCGAACAGTATTCTGTGTAGGATCTTCCCGAATACGATCTCAATAATGCCACCTAAAACCAGTGGAAAAGCTATGAAAAAGGCTGGAAAAGCGCAAAAGAATATTAGTAAGACTGATAAAAAAAAGAAACGGAAGAGGAAAGAAAGTTATGCCATTTATATCTACAAAGTATTGAAGCAAGTACATCCGGATACTGGAATATCCAGTAAGGCTATGAGCATCATGAACAGCTTCGTTAACGATGTTTTCGAAAGAATAGCTGCTGAGGCGTCTAGACTGGCACATTACAACAAGCGATCGACGATTACATCACGGGAGATCCAAACCGCTGTCAGATTATTGTTACCCGGCGAATTAGCTAAGCACGCTGTAAGTGAAGGTACAAAGGCGGTTACCAAATACACTAGTTCCAAGTAATTATCATTTTTGTTTTATTTTTACTTCTCTTTTCCTATATCGGACCTTTTAACGTGCCCTTTTCCTTTTCGTTGAAATTTCTCGCACGCTTTCTTTTCACAAGAAAACTTTCATATTTTCACGACGTTTCTCCGAATTATTGATACAAATAATACAATATTTTTGTCTCGTCATTTTTCCATATTAATATTTACATGTATACATATATACACATCGTATATATGCGCACACGTATCATGGCACACGTATGCATGTGCATACATATATATATATATACATATATATATATATATATATATGTGTGTGTGTGTGTGTGTGTGTGTGTTATATTTATTTATTTCCTATTGTATCATGTCAAAGAGACCAATAAATGCTGCTATAGATGTGACTTTATAATATAATCTTAAGTACATTGTATGTAAAAGTTTAAAATAATTAGAGTGAAAAATGATAGTATTTGCTGAAGCTACAGTCAGAGAATTCAATAGAAAATTACAATGTTGTACTTCAAACATATTTCTAATCATTTTTAAAAATATGTTTTATACAAATTCAACAAAGTTTCTACTATTTTCAATAATTATTATATAGAGCATTATGATAAATAACTTCTTTGTCAAACAAATCTATTGGATAATGAATTGATAGATCATTAACATTGATGTAAATGACACAAGTGAAACTGTATTATTATTTTTTTCTTTTTTGCTTCTATGTACTAATATGTATATTATGTTATGCATTCCCATAATGCCATATAGACAAAGGAAACGGTGAAATAATTTCAATTTATATGCGATATATCATAGCGGATCGTTTCATATTTGAAATAGATATTTACATAAATATTATTACTTTCAAGTGTTATAACACATTATTATTTTTATTAAATCACTACTGTACCGTTATATCATGCATTAGCTTCAAAATAAAAATGAAAAATAATGGATGGTGGACTTTTAAATGATAGCTCGGCTCAATTAATCATTAGAGTCATTAAGTGAGTCTATAATGAAAAATGAAAATGAGCAGAATATTTTGATGTAACATAATCATACACGTGTATGTACATATATTGGACATATTAATTTGTATAACTAATTGCTTGATATAATAAAATTTGTAGAATTATTTCAAGTGTATGGATCATAAATATATCAATATTTCAAGCTGATTGGTCGAGTAATGGAATATACTACACTAGTACGTGAATGGTCGATTCTCTCAATGCGCGTCATATTGTGAAAATAGCGAGCTCTGGTGTTAGAGAGAAACAACAGCCGAGTCGTTTTAACAAAGGAGGAAAAGGGAGAATAACGAAATCAAGTCTTATTCTAAAAGAATCCATTGGAAAAGGTCAAGATATATAAGAGAGAGGACTATCGTTGAACGAGAAGATGGCCGAGAAAACTTCGTCTTCGCCGGTCGCAATAGCGGGCTCAGGTACTGGAAGTTCAGCGAATCAACAAACTAATACGAGTACGTCTACAACGAGGAAGAATACGGTACCGAAGGCTAAGAAGCCACGTAGCAAACCTACCCATCCACGTACACCGGATATGGTGACCGCAGCTATAAAGGCTTTGAAGGAACGTAATGGGTCATCTCTTCAAGCTATCAAAAAATATATGTCCACGACGTACAAACTCGACGTAGAGAAGCATGCACCTTTTATAAAGAAATATTTGAAGAGTGCAGTAGCATCCGGGACATTGGTACAGACTAAGGGAAAAGGTGCAGCAGGTTCTTTCAGATTGGCCTCGTTGAAAAGCGAAACGACCAAGTCCAAGTCTGAACAGTCGGGGACTAGTAAGAAGCAAGTAGCGAAGAAACGAGCGAATACGAAGAAAACAACGTCAACGAGTTCGAAAAAGACGAGTACCGTTGCGGTTCCTGCTACGGCAACGAGCATCGCAACGTCAGGAACAACAACGGCAACGACGGCAGCGGCAGCAGCAATAGCAGCGACGACGAATGTGGCGACACAGGCAACGACAACGACAACGTCAGGTAAAAAATCACCGGTGAAGAAAGCCGCGATAACAGCGGCGGTCAATGAAAAGCGTAAAACGGCGAAAGGTCCAGCTGCTAAACCACCGAAAGCTAAGAGCGCCGTTCACCAAGTACAAATTTGGTCGAAATCTAAAGTCACCGCCAAAGGGACGCCGAAAAAACAAGCAGTAAAAAAGTCAACGACGCCAGCTAAACCAAAGAAAGCAACTACGAAGAAGGTAGCAGCTAAGAAAAAGTGAGCCAATAATCTACGATCATCCACATCGGGATAAAGTTAAACTCGAACGGTCCATTTTAGGACCATCGTGCGTTCCTAATAAAACGCAAGGAAAAAAACCCGCAAGTTGATACTACGGTGCGATTTGTATTTTGAATATGGCGCCGTTCCCATTCAAAAGCCCGCCGGCGGAGTCGAAGACGCATCCAGTTTTGACGTTTCTATTGCGAAAGAACGAAATTTAATCTATGCCGAGAGACTTTTCTCTCGTAATCCATCCTTTTTCTTTACTTCTTTATGATTATCCTTTCCTTAGTAGACACAGTACTTTTCTTTTTCTCTTTTCGCAATCTGTCTTACGTTTTTTTTTTTTTTTTTCTTTTTATTGATAACTCGTCATTTGTCTCATTGTCAGAATTAAGTGAATTAATTCATATCAAATTTGCGGTAAATATCGATCTTGCTTGTAGTTGTTTTAGGTAACGGTAAGTCCTACTTATATATTATTATATATAGTTAGTAAAGTTAGATCATCATTAAGAAGAGCAAGGAGATATTGCACTTGGCGATCTTATTATTAATTTTTTTTGTTCTTCCCTAAACGCCTTTCTTTTTATTTCACTGTCCAACGTGTAAGTCAGAACAAGTTACGTTTCTTAATCGCCATTATTTTTGATTACATGATACACGAGATATTTATTTTCTTCTTTGTACTTTGCACAAAAGGAACAAAAAATAATTATAATACTGTCGCCTATTGTGAGAGTGACATACGAGAATTTATTTAATTTATTCGATATATATATATATATATATATATATATATATAAATTGTTAAATCTTTGTGTCTATCATTTATAGATTATATTTAGAGAGTTTATTAAAGGTTCTACTATAACAGTGATCTTTATTGTTTAATACTTTTACAACAATCTTATAATATTCGATTTATTTGGATGTATAGACATAACAATTATATGACAGACATATAATAGTCCCACATTTATAATCGTTAGTTATATAGAGTACCTGACGCACACGATAGAACAACATACTAATATCGAATAGAGAAAAGGCATTAAGCGTTACGCAAAGAAAAAACTTTCATATATCTCTAATTCCTTCTAATCAAAAATTTCTCCTTATTTAATAATAGCATACAGATAAGAATTTTCATTAGTATTTTCAACGAAGTTGTAATCGATTTAGTTTAAAAATAAAGATATCATCGATAAAACAATTGTAAGATACTTTAAATATAACGAAGAAAACAAAGATAGGATTTATAAGTCTTCATAATACTCAGAAGAGACGGCATTACAATTGATTTACGTAATACACGAAATCTAGATAAATAATACTGATTAATAATATTATTTATATAATTTGTAGATTTAAATCGTAAACACTTAGATATTAAAGAAACCTTATGGAATAAAACGATATTATAAAAGTTAATAAAAAGTGCCTGATAATTGAAGTATAAATAATTAAAATTGATATCCTGTCTGTCAACGTAGTCGAAATATAGGCACACGCACACGCACGTACACGACGAACGTATATATTGATCGCCATATTGTCGCTAAAACGTTCGAAATTTGAATAGGAACACATGATAATAGAGGAGGTAGTCCTTCTTATTACTCCACTCGGTCGGTATAGTGGACGCTGATCTTATTATTACAAAATTGTCACGTCAGATGGCGCATGTTCGTTTTGGCGCGAAATTCTAATTTAATATTAAATAGATATATCGATGAATAAAGAGAATTTTCAAAATATAATATTATTTAAATAGGAACCTTTTATTACCCTTCAATTTATAATTTATATTCCATGAGAGTTTACATGATATTTTTAATAGGTAAATGTTCATTATCTATGATTCTATGACATTTAGACCGAATTGCGTGTTATAGTATAGGTTACATTCACCATTTTTTGTAATCTTTTTCTTTAGCCACTTGGTAATATATAAGTATTTTCAAAATATATTCTATACGTTTTAAATTTGAAATGCTGCAAAAAATAAACGTAATATTTATAATAAATATATCAAATTCAATTACATTCAGTTAAACATTGAATTAACCTAACACTCACCGTAGATTTCTACATCGTATTCTATCGTCGCTTAAGAACAAAAAAAGAACATAACGATGTTATAATTTGAAAGCTTCGAAAGATTTCTTAAGAAACGTATTATCCAATTTGAATATTATTTATGGCACTATACGAGCATATAAATATACGGGAATAATTTGATAGGTTGGTACGCTTTAATTTACTAACTTAACCCCGTTGAGTGGTGAATTGTCCAATTCTTATTAATCTTCGTTAAAATGTATAACCATTTTTACAAGATTATTTCCTGATCATGGAGAGATATCATTTTACGTATTTCGTATAAACGATTATAATGTTATATTAAAATTTGTGAAATATGTCTTGTATCAGATAAATTGCATGAACATAGGAATGTAAATATGGAAGACATGGAGTTCCAAAACACTCCATGTTACCGTCAACCGCTAGACTTCTATGACTTATAACTTTAATTTCGATGTGAGACTGGATATAAAAATCTTATGCGGTATATTTATACGTTTATAGTTTTATCGTTAAGATCGTCGTTAGTTGTGTGCAATATAGTAAAAAATTTCTATTCACATGTTCGATAATATTTTTCACTCTGAATAAACGGGCAAGTCAAGCTGTCAAGTAAATATTACAAATTGATATTCTTTCAATAATTCAATTGAAATTGTTAATTTTGCATTGTAAGAAAAATGTCGGTGCATCGAGAGAATCATTTGAGAAAGAATGAAGATATTTGAGCGTGTGGTCTTTTGAAATACAAATACAAGGATGCACCACAACAGAAGGAAAAAGAAGAGAGTAAATTATGGTGTACGAGCTGTGGAAGTGGTCCGTGGAACAAAGGGATATGGTTTTACTATTTCTGGACAACAGCCTTGTATATTAAGTTGCATTGTACAAGGAAGTCCTGCTGAAAATGCTGGGCTACGAGCAGGAGATTATTTGGTGGCTGTTAATGGTCACAATGTTAGTAAAGTTCCACACGACGACGTGGTGCAGCTAATAGGACACTCCCAAGGTGTCCTAAGATTACAGATAGCTGAAAATTATTATTCCGATTCATCGGACGAAGAAGGTTTTGCTACGGTTAGGTCCAAGCCGAAATATGCACATAAGCCACGTGCTAACAATACAAATGCTATACAGTTACAATGTAGAGTTGCTAAAGTTGTTAGGGATTTACAAAGCGGTGCCATGTTCGATACAACTGGAAGAGCAGTGCAACAAAGTAAAATACATTGCAGTCACCTTCATCATCGTTGGAACATGAGTAATCCTCTTCCTCCGCCACCTCCGCCTACGTCGCATAAACGGGATTCTGAAAAAATTGTACATAGAACTGTGGTCGGTTATTTGGGTACTATTGATATTCCTAATCAATTGCATCCGTCCTCTATGATGCAGGTAGATGCCTGTAGCTTATATAAACATGATTCGGTATGAAATTTTATAATGTCAATTAATATACAATCTTTTGTTAATACTTTTAGGTTCTACGAAAATGCATAAAAAGGTTAAAGGCAGAAAAACGAAATCCGACTACAGTACTTTTAACGATACATGTGGCGAACATAAAACTTACTAATTCAGAAAATCTTGTTATTGCTGAATATCCATCCTATAGAATAATATTTTGTAATTCTTTTTCTGAAGAAGATAAACAGTATTTTGGAATATTAACAAAGTCGGTCAAAGACAAGGATGACATAGTTTCGAACTCGTGTCATGTGTTCACTATATATTATAAGTTGATTGATCATGCGATACACTCCAGTACTTGTAACGTATTTGGATTTACATGTACGAAAACCTCGGAACTGAACATGTGCCAAGAATTTCCTGATAGCTGCAACAGTTTAATAGGAGCCATACAAACCTTATACATATCCGATACTACAAATGGCGATGCCAATCCGATGTACAACGAGGCACGAAGACGTCAGGATGCTGCTTCGCCTCAGCCTAGCAACGTTAGCACGTCGACGGCTCATTCAAGCAATAGCGATTCCGGCATAGGTTTCAAAGACGACTATCGTTCACGTTCGGAAAGAAATGCAGACTTTTCCCATTCCAGACAACGCTCCATTTTGCAGAGAGTATAGTATTTACTTTTTGCGCTTTAATCATTTATCAGACTTAATCTTTTATCCTGTCGTAAAACGTGATTAAAAACTTGAAAAAAGAAAAACAAGAAATAAATACATTTCTCTTATTTCCAGGGTCTTATAATGCCTCCTAGCAGAGGAACATTTAACGAAACTGCAGGTTCTAGGCTCACAGTACGGGCAATATCAGATTCAAGATGGGAGAATATAATAAGATCGGGTACGTCGAAGGGAAACGGGATATCGTCGTCGTATGAACCTACAACGGGGATAAATAACGAAAAAGTTTCAGTGAATTTTGACAATCCACGCGATGGAACGAGTTCGTCTACAGTAGTGGTAGGAAATCGTTCGATCGTTTCAGAAGGGAAAAATTCATGGAGGAGTGGGGATGCCACCACCTGTCCGGGACCATCTGCTCCTGTGGTCATGCAGGGGTTCGGTAGTTCGTCCGTTGGTTCTCTCTCATCTGCCTGTACCACCGCGATGCTTCACGAACGAACGGACGAAGTTATCGATACGTCGGAAAATTTGTCCAACCAATCGCAAATTTTAACGCGAATTACCGCCTGCGACAAATTAAGCCCAAAGGTCTATTGCGGCATGTCGAAATCGTTGGTTCATAGCTTGGAGGATTTGAATCCTACGTCGGAACATTCATCATCGTTTTTACACTCGTACGGCAATAAAAACGACAAACCACGTCCATGGGGAAGCTTGCAAGAAATACGGAGCACTCGTACCTGCACGTCGGACAATTGTTTGGTAAGAAATTTTTCTTCTTTCTTTCTTTCTTTTTCTTTTTTCTCTTTGTATTTTTTTCTTCTTCCATTTTCTTTTTTTTTTTTTTTTTTTTTGCCAATATCTTATACGTTCGTAATTAATCATTCTGTGCGATACATAACGGGTAGGTAACGTAATTATTAACTTGTACGTAATGACCTATATTCGTTATCGTTATGATTAATCATTCATTATACTTCGAAATCATGCTAATTCTTCGCGGAAGCAGCGCTAGGTAAGATGGTCTCGTACTTTTTCTTTTTTTTTTTTTTTTTTTTTCACGGTTTCCGTTGCTCCCTGTTTTGCTCTCTATTGAAGCTGCGTCATCACATTTCCTGCTTGCTATATAGTTCCCGTTGCTCGTAGGGCAGTTCGGTGAATCTATATCCTAGGTATATGAACGAAAGGAAATATTAAAAACAATTAAATACGCTTATTTATCTACTATTCTACTTTGCAAATAAAATTTCTTTCGATTTATCAAGAATAAAAGATTCATTTCTTACTCGACGAGCTAAATTTAATCGAACAATTATGATTCGTTTGAGGCCGATAAAAGAGAAAAAAAAAGAAAAAAAACGAGAAAACAATACTTTGCAAGTAATAGTAATAGCTAATGCGTGAGTTAACGTGAGTCATAAAAAAATATACAGAGTGTCCTATTAAACTCGAACATTTTTATTTAATATACGTACGTTTATCAATGAGGTATCGATTTGAATGAGGACACCCTGTATGCAGGGCGCACAAGCATCGTGCGCGCGTGCGCGCATGTGTGCAGTGTGTATGCGTGTTTATGAGTGAAAGAGAGAGAGAAAGAGAGATATATATATATATATATATACGGTTAGAAGAGAATACACACGTACGGCCGGCATACGTCCGCACGCAGTGATTAGTGTTGTCTGGGTACGAAGTTGCTGCTTTTACGGAGTCCTCCTCTCTTCTGGTCAGCAGTGTTGCGCTCGCTAGTGCGCGCTGGTGCGCGTATACGTCCGTTCGTTCAGAGACGGACGGAACTCTGCGCGCATTATGCGCTGCCCCATAAGAACGTATCGTTTGGGTTTTGCGTCTCGTATTTCGTTATCGTCAGGATTAAAATCTTAAGTCGTGACGTCGTCGTCGTCGTCGTCAACGTCGTCGACGACCTCGTCCTCGTCCTCGTCCTCGTCCTCGTCGTCGTGAACCTCGTCCTCGTCGTCGTCGACATCGTCATCGTCGTCGTTGGTCTCTTTTTCTTCCTTTTCTTTTTCTTTTTATTTCTCGTCGTACTTGCTCGTCGACGTCGTACGATCGTATAATAAAATCGTTTCGTACGTATCGCGCGTCGCCACGGCTGGGCGGAGCCCTCTCCTCGTTGATCTACGTTCGGTCGAGCGCGTTTACGGTGATTCTCTCTTTTCTTTTTTTTTTCTTTTATTTTTGTTTTTTTTGTAATTTTTTTCTCTCGTTATCGGTCTTACTGGTTCGTTTCTAGTTTTTCTTTCCTTTTTTTCTTTTTTTTCTTTTTTTTCTTTTTTTTTTTTAATTATTACTTTTCCTTCCCTCAACCTCACACCCTCACTCTAAAACAAAGTCCCCTCCCCAGCTACACCAAAGCCATCGGATTCTCCTCTTTCACCCTTTGTCCTCTTGTTCTCTCCTCCCTCCCGAAGCACCCACCCATCCACCCCACCTTTTTACTTCTTTACTTCGCGAGTTTTTGTGGATTGCGAAACACGTGCGTACAAAACGGATAATTACATGGGATTCCGCGTCATTCCCCGAGGCTGCAGCTTCGTTGGACAGGACATGGATTCTTTAAGGAAACATTCGGTATGATTAATCGTAATTTGGTGAAATTAAGAGTACCCATTTAATTCAAACAACGTGCGTTCGAATTTATTATTATTGTTATTGTTATTATTTTTTTCTACATATAATTTGACTTAATTCAAAGGATATTTCGAAGGACGTTGGTAATATTATTCGCTAATTAATAAATGATTAAATTATTTGAAAGAGAGACACGTATTATATATACGTACGTGCGTTTTATCACGATGGGATAACATTTGACATTAGAGTTGTTAAATAATGCGATAGGAAGCGCGTTAAATACGTCTTATTGTTTACTCGTTTGATCGTTCTTAAATATTTCTTTTTTAACGACCTACTTCGTTAATATGAATGGAGAACGTCGTCGAGTGTGTGTATTCACGTAACGCGTGTATCCACATTATACGTGATTTCATTCGCATTTCTTTGACACGGATTTCCCCGAACGGAACCATAAGTTTCCGTAGTAATTGGATTTATTCTTTTGCCTTTATTATAAGAAAAACAATTCTCCTAAAAATTTTCTTCCCTTTGCGACGGAATAAAGGCGTTAACGTTATAAATTGATTTTATTAGAGTAAGATCATAGATAAAATATATTCTACTTGTTCGCGTTTAAATTAACGTCGATTAAAATATAAAGTAAAACTTTATATATTACTATTGTGACTTTATATTTTATTATTATTGTTATTAGTATTATTGTATAAGAGCGATTCTTTCTCTCTCTCTCTCTCTCTCTCTCTCTTCCTCTCGTATTTTATTTTATTACGCGTTGGCGCATTTATTAGAGACACACGGTCCGTAAGGCGGTAACAACTCTCGAGTGAGTATCATTAAAATACATGGGAAACTAGAAGTACTTGAATTGAATATCGCGTGGGACTGTTGTGTATATTCTCACGTTGTTCACCATGGAACAAGTATCGTGCAACAGGTGCTGCGTGACGAGCAAACTCAGATTTTTATCGTCGAATTGGTTTTAGCGTTGCATAGAATCCGTAGTTTTTCTTTTCTTTTTTATTTCCTCATCGACGCAATGAATCCGCTTTTCTCGCGGATTCTTGATGAAGTTAATCTTCTTCATGATTCACGAAAGAATTCGTGGGATTTAATGAATTTTTCTTTTTTTTTTTTTCTTCTTCCAATACAATATCAATTTCTTTTATCTTCTAAAGAGAATAATATTGTTTAATTAATAGTCTTCTTTTTTTTTATATTGTGGGATTATAAAAGAAAAAAAAAAAAAAAAAAGAAAAGACAGAAGACTATATACGATACGCAGAGTTAACTTCTTTAAAACTCTCGTCTATTTAAACAGGAACTGTTAATTTGACTATTAATACGCAACCCTCCTGTTCTATTCGACATCGTTCACAATGCATAACGGAGCACGCAGGTCCGTTCTCTTGTGTTGCTTTTACGGTCATTTGTTACATATAAAACGAAACGCATTTTTTCTTTTCTTTCCCTTCCGTTTTTCGTTGTAATTTAAAATAATTGATTTATCCCTCAATTACAGCATGGAAGTACAGAATCATGTGACAAAGTCAGCGATTGTAAAAGCGTACATACGTGGGCAAATGGATTTGAAAAATTATTGGGAGACCCAAAGGGTTTGCAGACGTTTGCAGTAAGAATGAATTTGTTTTTGTTTTCTTCTATTCTTGAAACTATTGTTTGATCAAAGACATAAGTAATGTTTACGCATATAATCACTTTGTTTTTCCTTTTTTATTTTTCTCAGGAATTTTTGAAGAAAGAATTTAGTCACGAGAACATTTATTTTTGGGCTGCTTGTGAAAGATATAAGGATACAGAAGACCCAATTAGTCGATGCAGATTAGCTTGGCAGATTTACCAACGTCATTTATCAAATACAGCGGCAGAACCAGTAAATGTTGACAGCCATGCTTCTGGACAGATCACTCAAGAACTTCTTAATGAAGCTCCTGCGAATCTTTTTCTACAAGTATGTGATAGTGGATTTCTTTTTCTTTTATATATATATATATATATACATATATACATATGTATATATATATATATATATATATATGTATATATATGTACACATGTATATTATCGATCCAAGTGAACGCGTGCAAAAGTTCGAGCTTGTAGGATCCTTATTATTTATTTTGATTTTTTGGATATTTTTTTCATAGGCACAAAAGCAGGTGTTTAATTTAATGAAGTTCGATAGTTACCCTAGATTTCTAAGGTCTGAACTTTATCGTCATTGTTTAGAAACAGGAAATAGTGCTATCAGTATAGAAGATTATGATTTAAATCTTATTAGTTCACCTAGCGTGAAACTTAAGAAGAGCCATTCGGATGCGGAAGACCGTTGCCGGAAATCTATTCTTCCTTGGCATAGAAAAAATAGGTAATTAATATTTAATCTTTTAATCTCAATAAATAATTTTATTCTATGGACATTTATTTCCATTTTAACATTTATAGATCAAAATCGAAAGATCGTGGTGAAACAGAGTATAATAAAACCCCCAACCGAAGTGAAACTATATACAAGAGTTTTACTACCATTAAGAGAGAAGCAGAAGGTAATAACAATGAGGATAGCGTATCTATATCTAGTAGCAGATCCTCTTTAGCATCATGGGATTTGGCATTGAGGCAATCGTTTAACAAACATGTAAGCATCATATAATATATATATATATATATATATATATATATATATATATATATATTTATATATCATATTTATATTATTTATACATTGGTGTAAGAATATTACGCGATAAAAAATTTAAGAATGGATTAGCCAACGTATGTAGAGAAGAAAAAATGATAGGTCCCATTAAGATGGGTCCGGAAATGCTTAATTTCTGAGTTATAAGACTTCCAAATATAATCATGATGTATTGCCATCCGGCACACCATAAACGAAATGCATTGACGCGAATGCATTCATTTGAATATCATTGTCTCAA